>NC_052027.1:17404260-17554187 GCF_015832195.1 Motacilla alba alba | reverse complement strand
ACCTTTTTCCCTGTTTGAGGAATTCAGGGGATGACAACAAGTTTTTTCACCCCTCTACAAACTACCCAATGCCTTCTCAAAGCGTGCCCTTCAGAATTCCTGAGATGCAAGCATGAGTTACCTGTCGTTAATCTACCACAGCCCTTGCAAGCAGAAATGAAGATCAAAATGCTTCTGCCTAATTACTGGCTTCTGCTGCTGAAAATCCCCTGGATGCTGACCTTCTTTACACCGTGTTGTTCTACAGAGCCTGCCAGAAGCTCTTCCTCAGCAAAGGCCCTGTTAGAAGGGTTCTGCTGTTACCTTCTTTGATGCCCAACTCCTCAATTAGATTGTTCTCCAAAGGAGGAAAACTTGAAAGCACTCACGCGTGAGCTGTGTCGTTCTCAGACAAAGGTCCAAATGGTCATCTGGGGCAGAGTCCTGCTCATGCCCTTTGTCCCAGGGCATTTCCTCAGTCTTTCCCGGTTTGTTCTTTGAAGGTCCAATCAAGTCTATCAAATCAGCAGCAACATAGTCCTCGTTTTCTTCGGACACTTGAGGCAGTGTCTCACTCTCTTCTTTCTTCTTCCTTTTGGCTTTACTGAAATGAGATTGCTCAAGGATAGCGACACAGCACACGTCCTTTTCAGAGACAGCTTCCCTAAGAGCCACCTTGCTCTGAATGCCGCCCTAAGCGTATCCAAGCCCGTTAAGGAGTGCTTCACTTGCAAGGGTAAGCAGTGGGGAAACATCTGAGGCTGGAGAGTCTAAAGGCAGGAAGAAGAGTCCTTTTTAATGACCCACATCCTTAAGTGACTTTTTGCTGAATACACGGCTACACAGAAATTAGCATATAGCACAGACTTCTTTCCTGCCAGCAGAAATGTCAAGAGCTAATATGCTTTTCTCACAGACCTGCAAATCTCAAGGTCTCTGCACTGACCGTTCTCACCTTCGCTTCTGGCAGCGAACCCACGGAACAGAAAGAAAAGATGACGCTACGTGCTGCTGTTGGAGGTCCGAGTTGAGGTGCGACGTCGCTCGGGGGAGCGGTTGCTCCTGCGGGACGTCCCCGACGGTGTCCCCCTGGGCCTGGGCCTCTCAGCACTCGCTGCTGTCCTCCTGCTCCTGTCCTGGGGACTCCTGGACCGCACACGTTGATTCGAGGCCCGGCGCTGCAGGCGGGAGCGGCTGCATCTGGGGGATGCCGGTGACGGTGATTCCCTTCTCCGGGGCATCTCAGGCCCTGGTCCGCTCATGCTGCTCCTGTCACGGCGACTCCGGGACCGGACAGGGGGACTCTGGGCCGGACCTTGCTGGGGGGCACGGCTGCGTCTGGGAGATGCCCATGACGGTGTTTCCCTTCTCCGGGGCATCTCAGGCACTGGTCCGCTTATGCTGCTCTGTCACGGCGACTCCTGGACCGGACAAGGGGGACTCTGGGCCCAGCCTTGCTGGCCAGAGCGGCTGCGTCTGGGGGATTCCCATGACAGTGTTTCCCTTCTCCGGGGCATCTCAGGCCTTGGTCCGCTCATGCTGCTCCTGTCACGGCGTCTCCTGGACCGGACAGGGGGACTCTGGGCCGGACCTTGCTGGCCGGAGCGGCTGCGTCTGGGGGATGCCGGTGGTGGCGTCTCCCTTTGTCTGGGCCTCTCAGCCCTTGGCCCTAGCCCACTGCTCCTGTCACGGCGACTCCTGGACCGGACACGGGGACTCTGGGCCCAACCTTGCTGGGGGGCACGGCCTTGCCTGGGGGATGTCCGTGATGGTGTCTCCCTTCTCCGGAGCCTCTCATCCCTTGGTATTGTCCCGCTGCTCCTGTCACAGCAACTCCCAGATCGGACGGGTCGATTTGGGGCCCGACCTTGCTGGCGAGAGCTGCTTCGCCTGCGGCCGGGCCCAGCACGTCTGGAAGGGACCCTGTCCTCAGGGTCTGGGGAGCTGCTGTATGTAGGCCCTGATGTGCTGGGGCTGCTGGTGTCCAGCAAGGAAGATGGCAGCGATTGCTTCCTTCCTGCTGTGTGTTGGTGGCTGCTGTGGCTGCTTGTCTCTGGAGATGGCGACGGGAAAGCCAGCTCCGGTGCCACCGGGGTGCGGGAGCTGGGCCTGATGGCCTCAGATTCTGAGGAGCCATGAGCAGATTCCAGTCCTGACTGTCTGGCCAGGCTGGGGCCACTGGGCTCCGGCTCATCCCTGGCGGCTGTAAGGGCAAGCAGGAATGTCAAAGGCCCCTCAGGCCCAAGGCAGCCCAGGCCAGAGCAGTGCCCCCAGCCCTCCAGGAGCGGACGGGCTCTGCCAAGCGCAGCCTGGGCACTGACCCCAGCCCAGGGACACCGGCTGCTTTGACTCATACCCGTTCCGAGACCAGCACAGCTGTCACACTCCCATCTCTGTATGTGGTTTCTCAGGCCAGAGCAGCGCCTGTGGGTGCCCTCGGCAGCACAGGAGGAGCACAGGAGCAGTTGCCAGGGCCTGGGGAGGCAAAGAGGTTTATGGCACTGAGGACAAAATGTCCCCGCACATGGTTGTCTGGCCAAGCTCGTCAAGTTTTTCTCCTAATTGATCTTTTGCTGAGATATGGTTTCCCTACAGAGCCCTGGGAGCAGCTTCCCAGCTTACCCCTCTTCCTCTGCCTCCTCCCTGCCTCCAGGGTAAAGGCATTCCCTGGCATTGCACTGGCTGTGCCTCACTCCTAGATCTGCAAAGGCATTATTGTCCTCCCATGTTGGCTGTCTGATGGAGAAAGCAAAAGCTGATGAGTTTCTGCTGCCCTCCCCTCATGGAGGTCCAGGGTCTCCCTGCTCTTTCAAGTTGGGCATGAAGCTGAAGGCCAGACTCACGGGGCAGGGCAGGGCCAGGACTGCTGGGGCAGGGCCTGGCACAGCACAGCACTTGCACCCTCCTGTCTCGTGAGCCAGGCAGAAGGACACACACCTGATGGGAATTCGGATCCCCAAGACGAGCATTTCAACAATGAATTCCTGGCCTTCTCTGCACAGGGGGCACTGGAGGCATAAGAGGCCAGCGTGCATGGCCTGTCCCTGCAGGGCAAACACAAGCAGGGTGAGCGAGGCCCTGCAGCTGCTGAGCACCTGCTGTGGCCCGGGCCTGGGGAGACGGCTCCTACCTGGATGCAGTCCCTGTGGAACCAGGCCCTTCTGCACGTTGGGCACACCAGGGTTGTGAAGGTCTTTCTATCCTCCACAGGCTCCATGCAGATGAGGCAATCGGTGCCCGGCTCTGGAGTCGCCTCCACATCCTGCTCTGGACGGTGCTCAGGGCAGAAGGAGCTGGAGGAAAATGGATGGGGAACGTGGGAAATGTTGGATCCTTTCCCCAGGGGTGGCCACAAGGAGAGATGGGGTACCTGTATGGACTAATGTATATATTGACACAGCCGCCCTCCTTGGCACAGGGCAGGTGGAACCATCTCCCGCAGTCCTCCTTGCAGCACATGATGGTTGCCCCGCTCTGGCCGCAGATGCAGCAGTGCTGGAAAGAGCCGAGCAGCCCCATCAGCAGAAGGCTCGGGGCCTTCCCCTGGCAGCCCCACGACCCCGGGCAGGGCGCAGGATGTGGCCACTGCCGGATGCCAGCCCAGAGAGCCGCCTGGTGGAGGAGGGAGGCTCCTGTGCCAGAGCCTCTGTGCCAGAGCCTGTGTGCCAGAGCTCCTGGGAGCCAGACTGGGTCCCACAGCCGCTGTTGGGCCGGCCTTTCTTTCCTGTGCTCTGGCCTAAGCTCCTGCAAACCGGGCCAGGCACAAAGCTCCCTGCTCTTTTTAGGCTCTCACCTGGTGTGCCGCCCGCGAGACAGCAATTTGGATGTCTCGCGGGAGAAAGCCCATGAGTCCCACACGATTGCTCTCATGGCGAAATAGAAGAGTGCAGAAAAACTGCAGCAAACGAGAGGAGCTGATGAGGAGAGAGAGGCAGGAACTGCCCATTGCAATGGTGGAGGGAGCACCCGGAGTCACTCACCATGCAGAAAAAGTGGGCACAGAGCCCACACTTCTCCAGTTTGTCACCACAGATGTCCGGGTCAGCCTCTGCACGGCGACACAGCACGCATGCTGCAGGGGACAGAGCCAATGGCAGCGGGCATGAGCACCTCTGCGGGGCTCTTAGCCGGCAGCAGCATCGGCCCCAAGGGCTGCTCTGTCCCCGCCTGGCTGATGGGCAGGGCTGGAGGCCTTGCCGAGCGGGGGCCGTTGCGGGCACGGCCGTCCCAGGAGCTGCCCCCTGGCCCAGCTGAGCCCCACTTGGGGAGGAAGGAGGCTCCCAGCCCCGGCACGGCTGAGTAGCTCCTGCCTCCCCCTGCCTCTGCTCAGGGTCCCCCACTGCCTGCCACAAGAGCCCCTGGGCCAGGCTGTCAGAGGGCTGCCTATCCTTCACCTGGCTCCCTGGCACCAGGGCCCTCCTGCTTCCTGTCACACATGGCGGCTGGCGGCTGTGAGTCCCGGACAAGGAATGCTGCCAGGCAGACAGGTGTTTGTCCTCTCTCTCTGTGGGAGAAAGAAGACTCTGGGGAGTTTGCAGAACAGGCCCAGAGCCACGAGGGCTCTGCTCCCAGCTCAGCCCTGCGTGAGCCCTGCTCCTGTCCGCCTTCTCCTCCCGTCCTCGCGTCAAGGAACACCGCAGTCTCCTCTAGATATTCCTCCGCTGAATCAGGGGAGGGAGAGGCTGGTGAGCCTGCAGCACAGGCCCAGAGCCCTGAGGTGTTGGGGGCCCCTCTGGTCCCTGGGCAGCCACGTCTCAGCCCTGCCTTCTCCTCCCGTTGTCAGGTCGCACTGACACATGGCCTGAGCCCAGCGTTCCCTTTTGTGGCCTTGGTTGCACAGGTCACAATGGCCACTGTGACATCAGCATTGTGCACCCAAACCTGGGGCAGCCATGGCCTCAGGTCCCTGGCAGTCACTAGAGGCGGCCTGCTTGGGCACCGAGGCTCTGAGATGGGTTCGAGCCTTTGGTCAGGGTGGAACTCGGGCCGGGACTCCTGCAGCAAGTGCAGGGTCAAATGCCAGGCCCTGGGGCAGCCATCGAGGCTGGGACTGAAGGCAGGAAGGTGCTGTTCAGGCACTGCCACTCCAGGGCTGCGGCCTGGCCAAGGGAAATCTCTGCTGCTGCCCCTGGCAGTCGGCTGCCCAGAGAGCTGGTGCGGAGTCTCCTGCCCTGCAGAGGTTCAAAACCTGCTCTAGGTGAACTGACCTTTTCCTCAAGACCTGTCTGGAGAAAACTAAGTGAACCTGATTTGTGCTGCTGCTGATCACCGGTGGGAGTAGGAGATCATCCTGGAGACCACCACAGCTGCCTCCAGATCTCACTTAGCCTGCCATTCTCTGAACCAGCAACTTTGACCGTTCATATAAATGGAAAAATTAGTATTAAGCTCCTTAGAAACGTAATCTTTTGCACTGACTCAGTGGAAACACAGACAATTCAATGAGAATTTTCTGTGTACATTTCACAGGAGGGCTTGCAACAGTCCTCAACTCAAGTCAAATGCAGGAGAATGCTTTTGCTACATTATAGCAACTTTGCCAGTTTGGTCCATGCTTTCCTACTAGCAAATACATTGAAAAAAAAAATCAAGAAGAGGAGCACAAACAATTCTTGTCAGTTTTTCTCACTCGTGTCTTTGCAAACATGCTCCTGGAAATCCAGATCCGTGACTTGTAGAACAATCAGTGGGACCTCTGGGAGACAGGGCAAGGGCTGACAAGCAGGGACACCCTGCAGCAGCCTGATGCGGGGGCAGCAGGAGTTCATCCATTTTCCTGTCTCCATGGGAGAGCCACCTTGGGTGGCAAACGATGCCTTCACTGGTCTAGGAGGGAGGCACAGACGGTGCAGTGCCAGGGAGTGCCTTTGCCCAGGAGGCAGGGAGCAGGCAGAGGAACAGGGCTGAGTTGGGAAGCTGCACCCGGGGCTCTGCAGGGAAGCCGGCAAGGGCTCGAAGCAGGAGGGGCCCGAAGAGCTTGGCCGGACAAGCCCGAGCTGTGGACACTTTGGCCTCAGCGCCAGCAACCCCTTTGCTTCTCCAGGCCCTGGGCACTGCTCCAGTGCTGCTCCCGCTGGCTGCCCAGGGACCAGAGGGGCCCCACACCTCGGGGCTCTGGGCCTGTGCTGCAGGCTCACCGGCTTCTTCCTTCCCAGAATCAGTGGAGGAACAGCCAGAGGACACTGAAGTGTTCCATGACGCGAGGATGGGAGGAGCAGGACTCACGCAGGGCTGAGTGGGGAGCAGAGCCCTCATGGCTGTGGGCCTGTTCTGCAAGCTCCCCACACTCTGCCTTCTCTCACAGAGAGAGAGAGCAAAGACCTGGAGGAGACCACAAGCGCTCCTGGACAGAGGCTGTAAGCTGACAGCCGCCATGTGCGACAGCAAGCAGGAGGGCCCTGGTGCCCAGGAGCCAGGTGAGGACAAAGCAGCCCTCTGACAGCCTGGCCCAGGGGTTCTTGTGGCAGGCAGCGGGGGGCCCAGAGCAGAGGCAGCGGGAGGCAGGAGCTGCTCAGCCATGCCGGGGCTGGGAGCCTCCTTCCTCCCCAAGTGGGGCTCAGCTGGGCCGGGGGCAGCTCCTGGGACGGCCGTGCCCGCAATGGCCCCCGCTCTGCAAGGCCTCCAGCCCTGCCCATCGGCCAGGCGGGGACAGAGCAGCCCTTGGGGCCGATGCTGCTGCCGGCTAAGAGCCCCGCAGAGGTGCTCATGCCCGCTGCCATTGGCTCTGTCCCCTGCAGCATGCGTGCTATGTCACTCTGCAGAGTCTGACTCCTGCGCTTCCCCAGGCCCCGGCAAATGCTCCTGTGCTGCTCCTGCACTGCCCAGGGCACCCACAGGCGCTGCTCAAGCCTGACACCGACCAGAACCAGCCGGGGCTGTGACAGCTCTGCTGCTCTGGGCTCGGCTCTCGGGCAAAGCAGCCGGTGTCCCTGGGCTGGGGACAGTGCCCAGGCTGCGCTTGGCAGAGCCCCTCCGCTCCTGAAGGACTCGGGGCACTGCTCTGGCCTGGCCTGGCCCGGGGCCTGGGGGGCCTTTGACATTCCTGCTTGCCATTACAGCCTCCAGGGATGAGCCGGAGCTCAGTGGCCCCAGCCTGGCCAGACAGTCAGGACTGGAGCCTTCCCGTGCCTCCCCAGGACCCGAGAGCCTCAGCCCCAGCTCCGAAACATGGCCTAACAGGGTTTGCCAATTTTTTTCCTGGTTAGATCCTTGAAAAGGTTTTGAAAGTAACATTGTTTGGCAACTCCTTCAAGCAACAAACGTGACACGCTTCTAATCAGTAAAACTTTATTGGTTTGCTTGCACTTTCTCTTTGGTATCCTTAGGCTTCCTTCGGCGTTCCAGAAAATAATGAAAATCGAACAAATTCTTCAGAGAAGTTTCTGAATCCACTATTAGCAGAAGTCTCTAAATTCACCGTATCTCCTAAATACATTCTTCACATATAGTTAAATAGCTGCTCCTGAAACATACAAAGATGTAGTGCTTTACCTCAATGGACAACACAACGTGATGTCATACATACTGGTACGCTAAAAAACCTCTCTTCCCTGGTCTACAAATGTAAGGCTCTTCTCGAGGTCCTGAATTAGGTTTGCATGCACATTCATACCTGCATTCCCTCCCCATGCTCAGCTTTCACCTAGAGTTACCAGGGAGCAGATGTTACATACTCACCTCAAGCAATGATCTACGTCTGTCTTCCCAACCCTCTTTTTCTTCCTTGAGCTCTACTAATCTACAGAATAACTTTGGGCCCTCTGCACAAAACAAACAACCAATTAATAGGCTTAAACACTTCTGACTGGGCTGCTGCTTCTAACAATCATGACCAACACAGCAATAAAGTCAGAAATCGATTCTTCACATCCTTCCTGTTCTCTTGCCCCCCCCCCCCACCCCCCCCCACCTTGGCTCCAGCAGAAATGTTCCCTGCTGCAGCCTGGTGTACCGCGAACAATGAAAGGCAGCAGCAGTTTTCCTCAACATGCCGCAATCTAAATTGCAGTGAAATAGCAGCTGCGTCATTAGAAGCTCAGCAGCAGGATCGCACATCTTCCCCCAGAGCTGAGACCTGCTGAGGACTGAGCTCTCCATTTCAACACACCCTGTAAATCAGGCAGGCTGGGAGATTGCAGGCCAGTAACTGCATGAACACAGCAGGACATTTCATCAGAGTTATCTCATCAGTCTCAAGAACGGCGCATCCTTTAAGCCTGTCTTGAGACTTTATTCTACGAAATAGAGCAAGCAATTGTTTTGGTGGCCTGTGCAGTTCTGGGGACTGTGTGTGCTTCCTTTGGTTGCTCTTTTCTTTCTTTCTAAACACAAAATTCACTGGATTCAGAAGAGAAAACCTCCGATTCATTAGGACAAAGAACCACAGGGACATATGTGGCTGACAAGAACACTCAACATTCCTAATGGTAAACCAGAAAGACAGGAAAAAGTTAAAGATGATATAAATACCTGAAAGGATCCAAACTGTCTAGGTAACCTATCAAGTGACTATTGTTTTGTAAGCTCTAAAAGTCCAGATTCCTATTGGGCAATTATCTGAAAGAAAAGAAAACCAGAAATCTGCTTGACCTTGATTTTACCTGGACTTTCTCACGGGATTCCACCACAACTTTGACCGCAAGTAAGGGTGGCAAATTTTGACTAGAAAACATTCATAACTACGCAGCATTTTTTCCTCCCCACTGAATTCCCGGAAGGGTTTAAAAGGAAAATAAATACAAAAGGGGGTGAAGAAATTCTGTCATACCTCCTAGGCGTTCATCATCTTGGGAGAAGAAGAAAACTCTCGCACTTTCTGTGCGTGGTAAAGAAAGAAACCTAGACAAGTACAAAGGGATTTGAGCATCCTAAATTGTACTATCAAATTCCATGAACACGAGTTAAAACTCTAGCTCTTCAGAGAAACGGTATACATTGAAAAGCTTTATTCCCTAGTAACCAAATAGAGCTTTTTCTTTTACAAAACCCACTTGCAAAGAGAAAACGGACTGTGGCTTTGGCTTTTGGCCAAACTCAGTTTGGTGCTGGTCAAACCAAAATGACCCGGTTAATTTCTTGTGCCTGACTTCTCTTTTTTCATAATCAAGTTCACATCAAATGGGCTGCTGGGAGCTTTGACTCTGTGCAGCATGAATGGTTTGCCAAGATGACTTTCATTGCTCAGAGGTGTGCAATGTCCATTTCCCACTTCCTGAGTGCTGCTGTGAATATTCCCACAGCATCCAACTACTACAGGCAAGCAGACAACAAAGAGAAACGGAACTTGCATTTCTTGGTCCTTTCCAACTTCTGACATGTCAGGCTCATCATCACCCTCAGAACTGCTGTCTTGGAAACGTGGATCCTCTTGCCATGTGACTTTTGCCGGCTTTATTGTTCCAAGTACGTAAGGCTCTGCAATAACAGCACCAAGAGGGGAGAGAAAAAGCCAGAACCAATTATTCCTCCACTGCTCAGGAAAAATTCTGAGGACAGAATCTGCTCCTGCCAGATGTTCTGAGCTGCATCTGTGCTCCAGGATTTTCCACTTGGTTCTAGAGATCCCTTATGTATTCTTAAAGAGTTGTCATTGCATTCAGAAGACACTGAATACCTTCTGAATTCAGCAAAAGTATGGGGGGCTTGTTGCTTTGTGCTGTTGCATTGGGGTTTTTAATATTTTGGATAACTTCACGCGGTTTCTTTTCTCTCCTACATGACTGGGACTTGATTTAATGTGGTTTCGTCTTCATTTCCTATGGCCTCATTTTATCTACGGTTAGGAAACCCCAATGACCATGTGTCCTTCAGTTTCCTTTTTCTAAAGGTCCAAGAATACAATTCAGTAACAATTAGAATGTTCGTGGATCTTGGGGTCAACTCCAGGATTTTGCTCCTCCTCTCTGCATTAACGCACATTTCCTTTAAAATCTTGTTGGGTTCTGTGAAACTTGATATGACTGGTGTGTCACCTTTTTCCCTGTTTGAGGAATTCAGGGGATGACAACAAGTTTTTTCACCCCTCTACAAACTACCCAATGCCTTCTCAAAGCGTGCCCTTCAGAATTCCTGAGATGCAAGCATGAGTTACCTGTCGTTAATCTACCACAGCCTTGGCAAGCAGAAATGAAGATCAAAATGCTTCTGCCTAATTACTGGCTTCTGCTGCTGAAAATCCCCTGGATGCTGACCTTCTTTACACCGTGTTGTTCTACAGAGCCTGCCAGAAGCTCTTCCTCAGCAAAGGCCCTGTTAGAAGGGTTCTGCTGTTACCTTCTTTGATGCCCAACTCCTCTGTGTCTCCAAAGGAGGAAAACTTGAAAGCACTCACGCGTGAGCTGTGTCGTTCTCAGACAAAGGTCCAAATGGTCATCTGGGGCAGAGTCCTGCTTATGCCCTTTGTCCCAGGGCATTTCCTCAGTCTTTCCCGGTTTGTTCTTTGAAGGTCCAATCAAGTCTATCAAATCAGCAGCAACATAGTCCTCGTTTTCTTCGGACACTTGAGGCAGTGTCTCACTCTCTTCTTTCTTCTTCCTTTTGGCTTTACTGAAATGAGATTGCTCAAGGATAGCGACACAGCACACGTCCTTTTCAGAGACAGCTTCCCTAAGAGCCACCTTGCTCTGAATGCCTCCCTAAGCGTATCCAAGCCCGTTAAGGAGTGCTTCACTTGCAAGGGTAAGCAGTGGGGAAACATCTGAGGCTGGAGAGTCTAAAGGCAGGAAGAAGAGTCCTTTTTAATGACCCACATCCTTAAGTGACTTTTCGCTGAATACACGGCTACACAGAAATCAAGGTATTTAGCACAGACTTCTTTCCTGCCAGCAGAAATGTCAAGAGCTAATATGCTTTTCTCACAGACCGGCAAATCTCAAGGTCTCTGCACTGACCATTCTCACCTTCGCTTCTGGCAGCGAACCCACGGAACAGAAAGAAAAGATGACGCTACGTGCTGCTGTTGGAGGTCCGAGTTGAGGTGCGACGTCGCTCGGGGGAGCGGTTGCTCCTGCGGGACGTCCCCGACGGTGTCCCCCTGGGCCTGGGCCTCTCAGCACTCGCTGCTGTCCTCCTGCTCCTGTCCTGGGGACTCCTGGACCGCACACGTTGATTCGAGGCCCGGCGCTGCAGGCGGGAGCGGCTGCATCTGGGGGATGCCGGTGACGGTGATTCCCTTCTCCGGGGCATCTCAGCCCTTGGCCCTGTCCCGCTGCTCCTGTCATGCTGACTCCTGGAGCAGACAGGTGGGCTCTGGGCCCCACCTTCCTGGTGCGAAAGGCTGCGTCTGGGGGATGCCTGTGACGGTGTCTCCCTTTGCCTGGGCCTCTCAGCCCTTGGTCCACTCATGCTGCTCCTGTCACGGCGACTCCGGGACCGGACAGGGGGACTCTGGGCCGGACCTTGCTGGGCGGAACGGCTGCGTCTGGGGGATGCCGGTGACGGTGATTCCCTTCTCCGGGGCATCTCAGGCCCTGGTCCGCTCATGCTGCTCCTGTCACGGCGACTCCGGGACCGGACAGGGGGACTCTGGGCCGGACCTTGCTGGGGGGCACGGCTGCGTCTGGGAGATGCCCATGACGGTGTTTCCCTTCTCCGGGGCATCTTAGGCACTGGTCCGCTTATACTGCTCCTGTCACGGCGACTCCTGGACCGGACAGGGGGACTCTGGGCCCAGCCTTGCTGGCCGGAGCGGCTGCGTCTGGGGGATTCCCATGACAGTGTTTCCCTTCTCCGGGGCATCTCAGGCCTTGGTCCACTCATGCTGCTCCTGTCACGGCGTCTCCTGGACCGGACAGGGGGACTCTGGGCCGGACCTTGCTGGCTGGAGCGGCTGCGTCTGGGGGATGCCGGTGGTGGTGTCTCCCTTTGTCTGGGCCTCTCAGCCCTTGGCCCTAGCCCACTGCTCCTGTCACGGCGACTCCTGGACCGGACACGGGGACTCTGGGCCCAACCTTGCTGGGGGGCACGGCCTTGCCTGGGGGATGTCCGTGATGGTGTCTCCCTTCTCCGGAGCCTCTCATCCCTTGGTATTGTCCCGCTGCTCCTGTCACAGCAACTCCCAGATCGGACGGGTCGATTTGGGGCCCGACCTTGCTGGCGAGAGCTGCTTCGCCTGCGGCCGGGCCCAGCACGTCTGGAAGGGACCCTGTCCTCAGGGTCTGGGGAGCTGCTGTATGTAGGCCCTGATGTGCTGGGGCTGCTGGTGTCCAGCAAGGAAGATGGCAGCGATTGCTTCCTTCCTGCTGTGTGTTGGTGGCTGCTGTGGCTGCTTGTCTCTGGAGATGGCGACGGGAAAGCCAGCTCCGGTGCCACCGGGGTGCGGGAGCTGGGCCTGATGGCCTCAGATTCTGAGGAGCCGTGAGCAGATTCCAGTCCTGACTGTCTGGCCAGACTGGGGCCACTGGGCTCCGGCTCATCCCTGGCGGCTGTAAGGGCAAGCAGGAATGTCAAAGGCCCCTCAGGCCCAAGGCAGCCCAGGCCAGAGCAGTGCTCCCAGCCCTTCAGGAGCGGACGGGCTCTGCCAAGCGCAGCCTGGGCACTGACCCCAGCCCAGGGACACCGGCTGCTTTGACTCATACCCGTTCCGAGACCAGCACAGCTGTCACACTCCCATCTCTGTATGTGGTTTCTCAGGCCAGAGCAGCGCCTGTGGGTGCCCTCGGCAGCACAGGAGGAGCACAGGAGCAGTTGCCAGGGCCTGGGGAGGCAAAGAGGTTTATGGCACTGAGGACAAAATGTCCCCGCACATGGTTGTCTGGCCAAGCTCGTCAAGTTTTTCTCCTAATTGATCTTTTGCTGAGATATGGTTTCCCTACAGAGCCCTGGGAGCAGCTTCCCAGCTTACCCCTCTTCCTCTGCCTCCTCCCTGCCTCCAGGGTAAAGGCATTCCCTGGCATTGCACTGGCTGTGCCTCACTCCTAGATCTGCAAAGGCATCATTGTCCTCCCATGTTGGCTGTCTGATGGAGAAAGCAAAAGCTGATGAGTTTCTGCTGCCCTCCCCTCATGGAGGTCCAGGGTCTCCCTGCTCTTTCAAGTTGGGCATGAAGCTGAAGGCCAGACTCACGGGGCAGGGCAGGGCCAGGACTGCTGGGGCAGGGCCTGGCACAGCACAGCACTTGCACCCTCCTGTCTCGTGAGCCAGGCAGAAGGACACACACCTGAAGGGAATTCGGATCCCCAAGACGAGCATTTCAACAATGAATTCCTGGCCTTCTCTGCACAGGGGGCACTGGAGGCATAGGAGGCCAGCGTGCATGGCATGTCCCTGCAGGGCAAACACAAGCAGGGTGAGCGAGGCCCTGCTGCTGGTGAGCACCTGCTGTGGCCCGGGCCTGGGGAGACGGCTCCTACCTGGATGCAGTCCCTGTGGAACCAGGCCCTTCTGCACGTTGGGCACACCAGGGTTGTGAAGGTCTTTCTATCCTCCACAGGCTCCATGCAGATGAGGCAATCGGTGCCCGGCTCTGGAGTCACCTCCACATCCTGCTCTGGACGGTGCTCAGGGCAGAAGGAGCTGGAGGAAAATGGATGGGGAACGTGGGAAATGTTGGATCCTTCCCCAGGGGTGGCCACAAGGAGAGATGGGGTACCTGTATGGACTAATGTATTGATTGACACAGCCGCCCTCCTTGGCACAGGGCAGGTGGAACCATCTCCCGCAGTCCTCCTTGCAGCACATGATGGTTGCCCCGCTCTGGCCGCAGACGCAGCAGTGCTGGAAAGAGCCGAGCAGCCCCATCAGCAGCAGCCTTGGGACCTTCCCCTGGCAGCCCCACGACCCCGGGCAGGGCGCAGGATGTGGCCACTGCCGGATGCCAGCCCAGAGAGCCGCCTGGTGGAGGAGGGAGGCTCCTGTGCCAGAGCCTCTGTGCCAGAGCTGCTGGGAGCCAGACTGGGTCCCACAGCCGCTGTTGGGCCGGCCTTTCTTTCCTGTGCTCTGGCCTAAGCTCCTGCAAACCGGGCCAGGCACAAAGCTCCCTGCTCCTGTCCGGCTCTCACCTTCTGTGCCGCCCGCGCGACGGCAATTTGGATGTCTCGCGGGAGAAAGCCCATTAGTCCTAAATGTTCATTCTCTTGGCGAAATAGAAGAGTGGCAAAAAACTGCAGCAAACGAGAGGAGCTGATGAGGAGAGAGAGGCAGGAACTGCCCATTGCAATGGTGGAGGGAGCACCCGGAGTCACTCACCATGCAGAACACGTGGGCACAGAGCCCACACTTCTCCAGTTTGTCACCACAGATGTCCGGGTCAGCCTCTGCACGGCGACACAGCACGCATGCTGCAGGGGACAGAGCCAATGGCAGCGGGCATGAGCACCTCTGCGGGGCTCTTAGCCGGCAGCAGCATCGGCCCCAAGGGCTGCTCTGTCCCCGCCTGGCTGATGGGCAGGGCTGGAGGCCTTGCCGAGCGGGGGCCGTTGCGGGCACGGCCGTCCCAGGAGCTGCCCCCTGGCCCAGCTGGGCCCCACTTGGGGAGGAAGGAGGCTTCCAGCCCCGGCACGGCTGAGCAGCTCCTGCCTCCCGCTGCCTCTGCTCTGGGCCCCCCGCTGCCTGCCACAAGAGCGCCTGGGCCAGGCTGTCAGAGGGCTGCTTTGTCCTCACCTGGCTCCTGGGCACCAGGGCCCTCCTGCTTCCTGTCACACATGGCGGCTGGCGGCTGTGAGTCCCGGACAAGGAATGCCGCCAGGCAGACAGGTGTTTGTCCTCTCTCTCTGTGGGAGAAAGAAGACTCTGGGGAGTTTGCAGAACAGGCCCAGAGCCACGAGGGCTCTGCTCCCAGCTCAGCCCTGCGTGAGCCCTGCTCCTGTCCGCCTTCTCCTCCCGTCCTCGCGTCAAGGAACACCGCAGTCTCCTCTAGATATTCCTCCGCTGAATCAGGGGAGGGAGAGGCAGGTGAGCCTGCAGCACAGGCCCAGAGCCCTGAGGTGTGGGGCCCCTCTGGTCCCTGGGCAGCCACGTCTCAGCCCTGCCTTCTCCTCCCGTTGTCAGGTCGCACTGACACACGGCCTGAGCCCAGCGTTCCCTTTCGGGGCCTTGGTTGCACAGGTCACAATGGCCACTGTGACATCAGCATTGTGCACCCAAACCTGGGGCAGCCATGGCCTCAGGTCCCTGGCAGTCACTAGAGGCGGCCTGCTTGGGCACCGAGGCTCTGAGATGGGTCCGAGCCTTTGGTCAGGGTGGAACTCGGGCCGGGACTCCTGCAGCAAGTGCAGGGTCAAATGCCAGGCCCTGGGGCAGCCATCGAGGCTGGGACTGTAGGCAGGAAGGTGCTGTTCAGGCACTGCCACTCCAGGGCTGCGGCCTGGCCAAGGGAAATCTCTGCTGCTGCCCCTGGCAGTCGGCTGCCCAGAGAGCTGGTGCGGAGTCTCCTGCACTGCAGAGGTTCAAAACCTGCTCTAGGTGAACTGACCTTTTCCTCAAGACCTGTCTGGAGAAAACTAAGTGAACCTGATTTGTGCTGCTGCTGATCACCGGTGGGAGTAGGAGATCATCCTGGAGACCACCACAGCTGCCTCCAGATCCTACTTAGCCTGCCATTCTCTGAACCAGCAACTTTGACCGTCCATATAAATGGAAAAATTAGTATTAAGCTCCTTAGAAAGCTAATCTTTTGCACTGACTCAGTGGAAACACAGACAATTCAATGAGAATTTTCTGTGTACATTTCACAGGAGGGCTTGCAACAGTCCTCAACTCAAGTCAAATGCAGGAGAATGCTTTTGCTACATTATAGCAACTTTGCCAGTTTGGTCCATGCTTTCCTACTAGCAAATACATTGAAAAAAAAAATCAAGAAGAGGAGCACAAACAATTCTTGTCAGTTTTTCTCACTCGTGTCTTTGCAAACATGCTCCTGGAAATCCAGATCCGTGACTTGTAGAACAATCAGTGCGACCTCTGGGAGACAGGGCAAGGGCTGACAAGCAGGGACACCCTGCAGCAGCCTGATGCAGGGGCAGCAGGAGTTCATCCATTTTCCTGTCTCCATGGGAGAGCCACCTTGGGTGGCAAACGATGCCTTCACTGGTCTAGGAGGGAGGCACAGACGGTGCAGTGCCAGGGAGTGCCTTTGCCCAGGAGGCAGGGAGCAGGCAGAGGAACAGGGCTGAGTTGGGAAGCTGCACCCGGGGCTCTGCAGGGAAGCCGGCAAGGGCTCGAAGCAGGAGGGGCCCGAAGAGCTTGGCCGGACAAGCCCGAGCTGTGGACACTTTGGCCTCAGCGCCAGCAACCCCTTTGCTTCTCCAGGCCCTGGGCACTGCTCCAGTGCTGCTCCCGCTGGCTGCCCAGGGACCAGAGGGGCCCCACACCTCGGGGCTCTGGGCCTGTGCTGCAGGCTCACCGGCTTCTTCCTTCCCAGAATCAGTGGAGGAACAGCCAGAGGACACTGAAGTGTTCCATGACGCGAGGATGGGAGGAGCAGGACTCACGCAGGGCTGAGTGGGGAGCAGAGCCCTCATGGCTGTGGGCCTGTTCTGCAAGCTCCCCACACTCTGCCTTCTCTCACAGAGAGAGAGAGCAAAGACCTGGAGGAGACCACAAGCGCTCCTGGACAGAGGCTGTAAGCTGACAGCCGCCATGTGCGACAGCAAGCAGGAGGGCCCTGGTGCCCAGGAGCCAGGTGAGGACAAAGCAGCCCTCTGACAGCCTGGCCCAGGGGTTCTTGTGGCAGGCAGCGGGGGGCCCAGAGCAGAGGCAGCGGGAGGCAGGAGCTGCTCAGCCGTGCTGGGGCTGGGAGCCTCCTTCCTCCCCAAGTGGGGCTCAGCTGGGCCGGGGGCAGCTCCTGGGACGGCCGTGCCCGCAATGGCCCCCGCTCTGCAAGGCCTCCAGCCCTGCCCATCAGCCAGGCGGGGACAGAGCAGCCCTTGGGGCCGATGCTGCTGCCGGCTAAGAGCCCCCCAGAGGTGCTCATGCCCGCTGCCATTGGCTCTGTCCCCTGCAGCATGCGTGCTGTGTCACTCTGCAGAGTCTGACTCCTGCGCTTCCCCAGGCCCCAGCAACTGCTCCTGTGCTGCTCCTGCACTGCCCAGGGCACCCACAGGCGCTGCTCAAGCCTGACACCGACCAGAACCAGCCGGGGCTGTGACAGCTCTGCTGCTCTGGGCTCGGCTCTCGGGCAAAGCAGCCGGTGTCCCTGGGCTGGGGTCAGTGCCCAGGCTGCGCTTGGCAGAGCCCCTCCGCTCCTGAAGGGCTCGGGGCACTGCTCTGGCCTGGCCTGGCCCAGGGCCTGGGGCGCCTTTGACATTCCTGCTTGCCATTACAGCCTCCAGGGATGAGCCGGAGCTCAGTGGCCCCAGCCTGGCCAGACAGTCAGGACTGGAGCCTTCCCGTGCCTCCCCAGGACCCGAGAGCCTCAGCCCCAGCTCCAAAACATGGCCTAACAGGGTTTGCCAATATTTTTCCTGGTTAGATCCTTGAAAAGATTTTGAAAGTAACATTGTTTGGCAACTCCTTCAAGCAACAAACGTGACACGCTTCTAATCAGTAAAACTTTATTGGTTTGCTTGCACTTTCTCTTTGGTATCCTTAGGCTTCCTTCGGCGTTCCAGAAAATAATGAAAATCGAACAAATTCTTCAGAGAAGTTTCTGAATCCACTATTAGCAGAAGTCTCTAAATTCACCGTATCTCCTAAATACATTCTTCACATATAGTTAAGTAGCTGCTCCTGAAACATACAAAGATGTAGTGCTTTACCTCAATGGACAACACAACGTGATGTCATACGCACTGGTACGCTAAAAAACCTCTCTTCCCTGGTCTACAAATTTAAGGCTCTTCTCGAGGTCCTGAATTAGGTTTGCATGCACATTCATACCTGCATTCCCTCCCCATGCTCAGCTTTCACCTAGAGTTACCAGGGAGCAGATGTTACATACTCACCTCAAGCAATGATCTACGTCTGTCTTCCCAACCCTCTTTTTCTTCCTTGAGCTCTACTAATCTACAGAATAACTTTGGGCCCTCTGCACAAAACAAACAACCAATTAATAGGCTTAAACACTTCTGACTGGGCTGCTGCTTCTAACAATCATGACCAACACAGCAATAAAGTCAGAAATCGATTCTTCACATCCTTCCTGTTCTCTTGCCCCCCCCCCCACCCCCCCCCACCTTGGCTCCAGCAGAAATGTTCCCTGCTGCAGCCTGGTGTACCGCGAACAATGAAAGGCAGCAGCAGTTTTCCTCAACATGCCGCAATCTAAATTGCAGTGAAATAGCAGCTGCGTCATTAGAAGCTCAGCAGCAGGATCGCACATCTTCCCCCAGAGCTGAGACCTGCTGAGGACTGAGCTCTCCGTTTCAACACACCCTGTAAATCAGGCAGGCTGGGAGATTGCAGGCCAGTAACTGCATGAACACAGCAGGACATTTCATCAGAGTTATCTCATCAGTCTCAAGAACGGCGCATCCTTTAAGCCTGTCTTGAGACTTTATTCTACGAAATAGAGCAAGCAATTGTTTTGGTGGCCTGTGCAGTTCTGGGGACTGTGTGTGCTTCCTTTGGTTGCTCTTTTCTTTCTTTCTAAACACAAAATTCACCGGATTCAGAAGAGAAAACCTCCGATTCATTAGGACAAAGAACCACAGGGACATATGTGGCTGACAAGAACACTCAACATTCCTAATGGTAAACCAGAAAGACAGGAAAAAGTTAAAGATGATATAAATACCTGAAAGGATCCAAACTGTCTAGGTAACCTATCAAGTGACTATTGTTTTGTAAGCTCTAAAAGTCCAGATTCCTATTGCGCAATTATCTGAAAGAAAAGAAAACCAGAAATCTGCTTGACCTTGATTTTACCTGGACTTTCTCACGGGATTCCACCACAACTTTGACCGCAAGTAAGGGTGGCAAATTTTGACTAGAAAACATTCATAACTACGCAGCATTTTTTCCTCCCCACTGAATTCCCGGAAGGGTTTTCAAGGAAAATAAATACAAAAGGGGGTGAAGAAATTCTGTCATACCTCCTAGGCGTTCATCATCTTGGGAGAAGAAGAAAACTCTCGCACTTTCTGTGCGTGGTAAAGAAAGAAACCTAGACAAGTACAAAGGGATTTGAGCATCCTAAATTGTACTATCAAATTCCATGAACACGAGTTAAAACTCTAGCTCTTCAGAGAAACGGTATACATTGAAAAGCTTTATTCCCTAGTAACCAAATAGAGCTTTTTCTTTTACAAAACCCACTTGCAAAGAGAAAACGGACTGTGGCTTTGGCTTTTGGCCAAACTCAGTTTGGTGCTGGTCAAACCAAAATGACCCGGTTAATTTCTTGTGCCTGACTTCTCTTTTTTCATAATCAAGTTCACATCAAATGGGCTGCTGGGAGCTTTGACTCTGTGCAGCATGAATGGTTTGCCAAGATGACTTTCATTGCTCAGAGGTGTGCAATGTCCATTTCCCACTTCCTGAGTGCTGCTGTGAATATTCCCACAGCATCCAACTACTACAGGCAAGCAGACAACAAAGAGAAACGGAACTTGCATTTCTTGGTCCTTTCCAACTTCTGACATGTCAGGCTCATCATCACCCTCAGAACTGCTGCCTTGCAAACGTGGATCCTCTTGCCATGTGACTTTTGCCGGCTTTATTGTTCCAAGTACGTAAGGCTCTGCAATAACAGCACCAAGAGGGGAGAGAAAAAGCCAGAACCAATTATTCCTCCACTGCTCAGGAAAAATTCTGAGGACAGAATCTGCTCCTGCCAGATGTTCTGAGCTGCATCTGTGCTCCAGGATTTTCCACTTGGTTCTAGAGATCCCTTATGTATTCTTAAAGAGTTGTCATTGCATTCAGAAGACACTGAATACCTTCTGAATTCAGCAAAAGTGTGGGGGGCTTGTTGCTTTGTGCTGTTGCATTGGGGTTTTTAATATTTTGGATAACTTCACGCGGTTTCTTTTCTCTCCTACATGACTGGGACTTGATTTAATGTGTTTTCGTCTTCATTTCCTATGGCCTCATTTTATCTACGGTTAGGAAACCCCAATGACCATGTGTCCTTCAGTTTCCTTTTTCTAAAGGTCCAAGAATACAATTCAGTAACAATTAGAATGTTCGTGGATCTTGGGGTCAACTCCAGGATTTTGCTCCTCCTCTCTGCATTAACGCACATTTCCTTTAAAATCTTGTTGGGTTCTGTGAAACTTGATATGACTGGTGTGTCACCTTTTTCCCTGTTTGAGGAATTCAGGGGATGACAACAAGTTTTTTCACCCCTCTACAAACTACCCAATGCCTTCTCAAAGCGTGCCCTTCAGAATTCCTGAGATGCAAGCATGAGTTACCTGTCGTTAATCTACCACAGCCTTGGCAAGCAGAAATGAAGATCAAAATGCTTCTGCCTAATTACTGGCTTCTGCTGCTGAAAATCCCCTGGATGCTGACCTTCTTTACACCGTGTTGTTCTACAGAGCCTGCCAGAAGCTCTTCCTCAGCAAAGGCCCTGTTAGAAGGGTTCTGCTGTTACCTTCTTTGATGCCCAACTCCTCTGTGTCTCCAAAGGAGGAAAACTTGAAAGCACTCACGCGTGAGCTGTGTCGTTCTCAGACAAAGGTCCAAATGGTCATCTGGGGCAGAGTCCTGCTCATGCCCTTTGTCCCAGGGCATTTCCTCAGTCTTTCCCGGTTTGTTCTTTGAAGGTCCAATCAAGTCTATCAAATCAGCAGCAACATAGTCCTCGTTTTCTTCGGACACTTGAGGCAGTGTCTCACTCTCTTCTTTCTTCTTCCTTTTGGCTTTACTGAAATGAGATTGCTCAAGGATAGCGACACAGCACACGTCCTTTTCAGAGACAGCTTCCCTAAGAGCCACCTTGCTCTGAATGCCGCCCTAAGCGTATCCAAGCCCGTTAAGGAGTGCTTCACTTGCAAGGGTAAGCAGTGGGGAAACATCTGAGGCTGGAGAGTCTAAAGGCAGGAAGAAGAGTCCTTTTTAATGACCCACATCCTTAAGTGACTTTTTGCTGAATACACGGCTACACAGAAATTAGCATATAGCACAGACTTCTTTCCTGCCAGCAGAAATGTCAAGAGCTAATATGCTTTTCTCACAGACCTGCAAATCTCAAGGTCTCTGCACTGACCGTTCTCACCTTCGCTTCTGGCAGCGAACCCACGGAACAGAAAGAAAAGATGACGCTACGTGCTGCTGTTGGAGGTCCGAGTTGAGGTGCGACGTCGCTCGGGGGAGCGGTTGCTCCTGCGGGACGTCCCCGACGGTGTCCCCCTGGGCCTGGGCCTCTCAGCACTCGCTGCTGTCCTCCTGCTCCTGTCCTGGGGACTCCTGGACCGCACACGTTGATTCGAGGCCCGGCGCTGCAGGCGGGAGCGGCTGCATCTGGGGGATGCCGGTGACGGTGATTCCCTTCTCCGGGGCATCTCAGGCCCTGGTCCGCTCATGCTGCTCCTGTCACGGCGACTCCGGGACCGGACAGGGGGACTCTGGGCCGGACCTTGCTGGGGGGCACGGCTGCGTCTGGGAGATGCCCATGACGGTGTTTCCCTTCTCCGGGGCATCTCAGGCACTGGTCCGCTTATGCTGCTCCTGTCACGGCGACTCCTGGACCGGACAGGGGGACTCTGGGCCCAGCCTTGCTGGCCAGAGCGGCTGCGTCTGGGGGATTCCCATGACAGTGTTTCCCTTCTCCGGGGCATCTCAGGCCTTGGTCCGCTCATGCTGCTCCTGTCACGGCGTCTCCTGGACCGGACAGGGGGACTCTGGGCCGGACCTTGCTGGCCGGAGCGGCTGCGTCTGGGGGATGCCGGTGGTGGCGTCTCCCTTTGTCTGGGCCTCTCAGCCCTTGGCCCTAGCCCACTGCTCCTGTCACGGCGACTCCTGGACCGGACACGGGGACTCTGGGCCCAACCTTGCTGGGGGGCACGGCCTTGCCTGGGGGATGTCCGTGATGGTGTCTCCCTTCTCCGGAGCCTCTCATCCCTTGGTATTGTCCCGCTGCTCCTGTCACAGCAACTCCCAGATCGGACGGGTCGATTTGGGGCCCGACCTTGCTGGCGAGAGCTGCTTCGCCTGCGGCCGGGCCCAGCACGTCTGGAAGGGACCCTGTCCTCAGGGTCTGGGGAGCTGCTGTATGTAGGCCCTGATGTGCTGGGGCTGCTGGTGTCCAGCAAGGAAGATGGCAGCGATTGCTTCCTTCCTGCTGTGTGTTGGTGGCTGCTGTGGCTGCTTGTCTCTGGAGATGGCGACGGGAAAGCCAGCTCCGGTGCCACCGGGGTGCGGGAGCTGGGCCTGATGGCCTCAGATTCTGAGGAGCCATGAGCAGATTCCAGTCCTGACTGTCTGGCCAGGCTGGGGCCACTGGGCTCCGGCTCATCCCTGGCGGCTGTAAGGGCAAGCAGGAATGTCAAAGGCCCCTCAGGCCCAAGGCAGCCCAGGCCAGAGCAGTGCCCCCAGCCCTCCAGGAGCGGACGGGCTCTGCCAAGCGCAGCCTGGGCACTGACCCCAGCCCAGGGACACCGGCTGCTTTGACTCATACCCGTTCCGAGACCAGCACAGCTGTCACACTCCCATCTCTGTATGTGGTTTCTCAGGCCAGAGCAGCGCCTGTGGGTGCCCTCGGCAGCACAGGAGGAGCACAGGAGCAGTTGCCAGGGCCTGGGGAGGCAAAGAGGTTTATGGCACTGAGGACAAAATGTCCCCGCACATGGTTGTCTGGCCAAGCTCGTCAAGTTTTTCTCCTAATTGATCTTTTGCTGAGATATGGTTTCCCTACAGAGCCCTGGGAGCAGCTTCCCAGCTTACCCCTCTTCCTCTGCCTCCTCCCTGCCTCCAGGGTAAAGGCATTCCCTGGCATTGCACTGGCTGTGCCTCACTCCTAGATCTGCAAAGGCATTATTGTCCTCCCATGTTGGCTGTCTGATGGAGAAAGCAAAAGCTGATGAGTTTCTGCTGCCCTCCCCTCATGGAGGTCCAGGGTCTCCCTGCTCTTTCAAGTTGGGCATGAAGCTGAAGGCCAGACTCACGGGGCAGGGCAGGGCCAGGACTGCTGGGGCAGGGCCTGGCACAGCACAGCACTTGCACCCTCCTGTCTCGTGAGCCAGGCAGAAGGACACACACCTGATGGGAATTCGGATCCCCAAGACGAGCATTTCAACAATGAATTCCTGGCCTTCTCTGCACAGGGGGCACTGGAGGCATAAGAGGCCAGCGTGCATGGCCTGTCCCTGCAGGGCAAACACAAGCAGGGTGAGCGAGGCCCTGCAGCTGCTGAGCACCTGCTGTGGCCCGGGCCTGGGGAGACGGCTCCTACCTGGATGCAGTCCCTGTGGAACCAGGCCCTTCTGCACGTTGGGCACACCAGGGTTGTGAAGGTCTTTCTATCCTCCACAGGCTCCATGCAGATGAGGCAATCGGTGCCCGGCTCTGGAGTCGCCTCCACATCCTGCTCTGGACGGTGCTCAGGGCAGAAGGAGCTGGAGGAAAATGGATGGGGAACGTGGGAAATGTTGGATCCTTTCCCCAGGGGTGGCCACAAGGAGAGATGGGGTACCTGTATGGACTAATGTATATATTGACACAGCCGCCCTCCTTGGCACAGGGCAGGTGGAACCATCTCCCGCAGTCCTCCTTGCAGCACATGATGGTTGCCCCGCTCTGGCCGCAGATGCAGCAGTGCTGGAAAGAGCCGAGCAGCCCCATCAGCAGAAGGCTCGGGGCCTTCCCCTGGCAGCCCCACGACCCCGGGCAGGGCGCAGGATGTGGCCACTGCCGGATGCCAGCCCAGAGAGCCGCCTGGTGGAGGAGGGAGGCTCCTGTGCCAGAGCCTCTGTGCCAGAGCCTGTGTGCCAGAGCTCCTGGGAGCCAGACTGGGTCCCACAGCCGCTGTTGGGCCGGCCTTTCTTTCCTGTGCTCTGGCCTAAGCTCCTGCAAACCGGGCCAGGCACAAAGCTCCCTGCTCTTTTTAGGCTCTCACCTGGTGTGCCGCCCGCGAGACAGCAATTTGGATGTCTCGCGGGAGAAAGCCCATGAGTCCCACACGATTGCTCTCATGGCGAAATAGAAGAGTGCAGAAAAACTGCAGCAAACGAGAGGAGCTGATGAGGAGAGAGAGGCAGGAACTGCCCATTGCAATGGTGGAGGGAGCACCCGGAGTCACTCACCATGCAGAAAAAGTGGGCACAGAGCCCACACTTCTCCAGTTTGTCACCACAGATGTCCGGGTCAGCCTCTGCACGGCGACACAGCACGCATGCTGCAGGGGACAGAGCCAATGGCAGCGGGCATGAGCACCTCTGCGGGGCTCTTAGCCGGCAGCAGCATCGGCCCCAAGGGCTGCTCTGTCCCCGCCTGGCTGATGGGCAGGGCTGGAGGCCTTGCCGAGCGGGGGCCGTTGCGGGCACGGCCGTCCCAGGAGCTGCCCCCTGGCCCAGCTGAGCCCCACTTGGGGAGGAAGGAGGCTCCCAGCCCCGGCACGGCTGAGTAGCTCCTGCCTCCCCCTGCCTCTGCTCAGGGTCCCCCACTGCCTGCCACAAGAGCCCCTGGGCCAGGCTGTCAGAGGGCTGCCTATCCTTCACCTGGCTCCCTGGCACCAGGGCCCTCCTGCTTCCTGTCACACATGGCGGCTGGCGGCTGTGAGTCCCGGACAAGGAATGCTGCCAGGCAGACAGGTGTTTGTCCTCTCTCTCTGTGGGAGAAAGAAGACTCTGGGGAGTTTGCAGAACAGGCCCAGAGCCACGAGGGCTCTGCTCCCAGCTCAGCCCTGCGTGAGCCCTGCTCCTGTCCGCCTTCTCCTCCCGTCCTCGCGTCAAGGAACACCGCAGTCTCCTCTAGATATTCCTCCGCTGAATCAGGGGAGGGAGAGGCAGGTGAGCCTGCAGCACAGGCCCAGAGCCCTGAGGTGTGGGGCCCCTCTGGTCCCTGGGCAGCCACGTCTCAGCCCTGCCTTCTCCTCCCGTTGTCAGGTCGCACTGACACATGGCCTGAGCCCAGCGTTCCCTTTTGTGGCCTTGGTTGCACAGGTCACAATGGCCACTGTGACATCAGCATTGTGCACCCAAACCTGGGGCAGCCATGGCCTCAGGTCCCTGGCAGTCACTAGAGGCGGCCTGCTTGGGCACCGAGGCTCTGAGATGGGTTCGAGCCTTTGGTCAGGGTGGAACTCGGGCCGGGACTCCTGCAGCAAGTGCAGGGTCAAATGCCAGGCCCTGGGGCAGCCATCGAGGCTGGGACTGAAGGCAGGAAGGTGCTGTTCAGGCACTGCCACTCCAGGGCTGCGGCCTGGCCAAGGGAAATCTCTGCTGCTGCCCCTGGCAGTCGGCTGCCCAGAGAGCTGGTGCGGAGTCTCCTGCCCTGCAGAGGTTCAAAACCTGCTCTAGGTGAACTGACCTTTTCCTCAAGACCTGTCTGGAGAAAACTAAGTGAACCTGATTTGTGCTGCTGCTGATCACCGGTGGGAGTAGGAGATCATCCTGGAGACCACCACAGCTGCCTCCAGATCTCACTTAGCCTGCCATTCTCTGAACCAGCAACTTTGACCGTTCATATAAATGGAAAAATTAGTATTAAGCTCCTTAGAAACGTAATCTTTTGCACTGACTCAGTGGAAACACAGACAATTCAATGAGAATTTTCTGTGTACATTTCACAGGAGGGCTTGCAACAGTCCTCAACTCAAGTCAAATGCAGGAGAATGCTTTTGCTACATTATAGCAACTTTGCCAGTTTGGTCCATGCTTTCCTACTAGCAAATACATTGAAAAAAAAAATCAAGAAGAGGAGCACAAACAATTCTTGTCAGTTTTTCTCACTCGTGTCTTTGCAAACATGCTCCTGGAAATCCAGATCCGTGACTTGTAGAACAATCAGTGGGACCTCTGGGAGACAGGGCAAGGGCTGACAAGCAGGGACACCCTGCAGCAGCCTGATGCGGGGGCAGCAGGAGTTCATCCATTTTCCTGTCTCCATGGGAGAGCCACCTTGGGTGGCAAACGATGCCTTCACTGGTCTAGGAGGGAGGCACAGACGGTGCAGTGCCAGGGAGTGCCTTTGCCCAGGAGGCAGGGAGCAGGCAGAGGAACAGGGCTGAGTTGGGAAGCTGCACCCGGGGCTCTGCAGGGAAGCCGGCAAGGGCTCGAAGCAGGAGGGGCCCGAAGAGCTTGGCCGGACAAGCCCGAGCTGTGGACACTTTGGCCTCAGCGCCAGCAACCCCTTTGCTTCTCCAGGCCCTGGGCACTGCTCCAGTGCTGCTCCCGCTGGCTGCCCAGGGACCAGAGGGGCCCCACACCTCGGGGCTCTGGGCCTGTGCTGCAGGCTCACCGGCTTCTTCCTTCCCAGAATCAGTGGAGGAACAGCCAGAGGACACTGAAGTGTTCCATGACGCGAGGATGGGAGGAGCAGGACTCACGCAGGGCTGAGTGGGGAGCAGAGCCCTCATGGCTGTGGGCCTGTTCTGCAAGCTCCCCACACTCTGCCTTCTCTCACAGAGAGAGAGAGCAAAGACCTGGAGGAGACCACAAGCGCTCCTGGACAGAGGCTGTAAGCTGACAGCCGCCATGTGCGACAGCAAGCAGGAGGGCCCTGGTGCCCAGGAGCCAGGTGAGGACAAAGCAGCCCTCTGACAGCCTGGCCCAGGGGTTCTTGTGGCAGGCAGCGGGGGGCCCAGAGCAGAGGCAGCGGGAGGCAGGAGCTGCTCAGCCATGCCGGGGCTGGGAGCCTCCTTCCTCCCCAAGTGGGGCTCAGCTGGGCCGGGGGCAGCTCCTGGGACGGCCGTGCCCGCAATGGCCCCCGCTCTGCAAGGCCTCCAGCCCTGCCCATCGGCCAGGCGGGGACAGAGCAGCCCTTGGGGCCGATGCTGCTGCCGGCTAAGAGCCCCGCAGAGGTGCTCATGCCCGCTGCCATTGGCTCTGTCCCCTGCAGCATGCGTGCTATGTCACTCTGCAGAGTCTGACTCCTGCGCTTCCCCAGGCCCCGGCAAATGCTCCTGTGCTGCTCCTGCACTGCCCAGGGCACCCACAGGCGCTGCTCAAGCCTGACACCGACCAGAACCAGCCGGGGCTGTGACAGCTCTGCTGCTCTGGGCTCGGCTCTCGGGCAAAGCAGCCGGTGTCCCTGGGCTGGGGACAGTGCCCAGGCTGCGCTTGGCAGAGCCCCTCCGCTCCTGAAGGACTCGGGGCACTGCTCTGGCCTGGCCTGGCCCGGGGCCTGGGGGGCCTTTGACATTCCTGCTTGCCATTACAGCCTCCAGGGATGAGCCGGAGCTCAGTGGCCCCAGCCTGGCCAGACAGTCAGGACTGGAGCCTTCCCGTGCCTCCCCAGGACCCGAGAGCCTCAGCCCCAGCTCCGAAACATGGCCTAACAGGGTTTGCCAATTTTTTTCCTGGTTAGATCCTTGAAAAGGTTTTGAAAGTAACATTGTTTGGCAACTCCTTCAAGCAACAAACGTGACACGCTTCTAATCAGTAAAACTTTATTGGTTTGCTTGCACTTTCTCTTTGGTATCCTTAGGCTTCCTTCGGCGTTCCAGAAAATAATGAAAATCGAACAAATTCTTCAGAGAAGTTTCTGAATCCACTATTAGCAGAAGTCTCTAAATTCACCGTATCTCCTAAATACATTCTTCACATATAGTTAAATAGCTGCTCCTGAAACATACAAAGATGTAGTGCTTTACCTCAATGGACAACACAACGTGATGTCATACGCACTGGTACGCTAAAAAACCTCTCTTCCCTGGTCTACAAATTTAAGGCTCTTCTCGAGGTCCTGAATTAGGTTTGCATGCACATTCATACCTGCATTCCCTCCCCATGCTCAGCTTTCACCTAGAGTTACCAGGGAGCAGATGTTACATACTCACCTCAAGCAATGATCTACGTCTGTCTTCCCAACCCTCTTTTTCTTCCTTGAGCTCTACTAATCTACAGAATAACTTTGGGCCCTCTGCACAAAACAAACAACCAATTAATAGGCTTAAACACTTCTGACTGGGCTGCTGCTTCTAACAATCATGACCAACACAGCAATAAAGTCAGAAATCGATTCTTCACATCCTTCCTGTTCTCTTGCCCCCCCCCCCACCCCCCCCACCTTGGCTCCAGCAGAAATGTTCCCTGCTGCAGCCTGGTGTACCGCGAACAATGAAAGGCAGCAGCAGTTTTCCTCAACATGCCGCAATCTAAATTGCAGTGAAATAGCAGCTGCGTCATTAGAAGCTCAGCAGCAGGATCGCACATCTTCCCCCAGAGCTGAGACCTGCTGAGGACTGAGCTCTCCATTTCAACACACCCTGTAAATCAGGCAGGCTGGGAGATTGCAGGCCAGTAACTGCATGAACACAGCAGGACATTTCATCAGAGTTATCTCATCAGTCTCAAGAACGGCGCATCCTTTAAGCCTGTCTTGAGACTTTATTCTACGAAATAGAGCAAGCAATTGTTTTGGTGGCCTGTGCAGTTCTGGGGACTGTGTGTGCTTCCTTTGGTTGCTCTTTTCTTTCTTTCTAAACACAAAATTCACCGGATTCAGAAGAGAAAACCTCCGATTCATTAGGACAAAGAACCACAGGGACATATGTGGCTGACAAGAACACTCAACATTCCTAATGGTAAACCAGAAAGACAGGAAAAAGTTAAAGATGATATAAATACCTGAAAGGATCCAAACTGTCTAGGTAACCTATCAAGTGACTATTGTTTTGTAAGCTCTAAAAGTCCAGATTCCTATTGCGCAATTATCTGAAAGAAAAGAAAACCAGAAATCTGCTTGACCTTGATTTTACCTGGACTTTCTCACGGGATTCCACCACAACTTTGACCGCAAGTAAGGGTGGCAAATTTTGACTAGAAAACATTCATAACTACGCAGCATTTTTTCCTCCCCACTGAATTCCCGGAAGGGTTTTCAAGGAAAATAAATACAAAAGGGGGTGAAGAAATTCTGTCATACCTCCTAGGCGTTCATCATCTTGGGAGAAGAAGAAAACTCTCGCACTTTCTGTGCGTGGTAAAGAAAGAAACCTAGACAAGTACAAAGGGATTTGAGCATCCTAAATTGTACTATCAAATTCCATGAACACGAGTTAAAACTCTAGCTCTTCAGAGAAACGGTATACATTGAAAAGCTTTATTCCCTAGTAACCAAATAGAGCTTTTTCTTTTACAAAACCCACTTGCAAAGAGAAAACGGACTGTGGCTTTGGCTTTTGGCCAAACTCAGTTTGGTGCTGGTCAAACCAAAATGACCCGGTTAATTTCTTGTGCCTGACTTCTCTTTTTTCATAATCAAGTTCACATCAAATGGGCTGCTGGGAGCTTTGACTCTGTGCAGCATGAATGGTTTGCCAAGATGACTTTCATTGCTCAGAGGTGTGCAATGTCCATTTCCCACTTCCTGAGTGCTGCTGTGAATATTCCCACAGCATCCAACTACTACAGGCAAGCAGACAACAAAGAGAAACGGAACTTGCATTTCTTGGTCCTTTCCAACTTCTGACACCTCAGGCTCATCATCACCCTCAGAACTGCTGCCTTGCAAACGTGGATCCTCTTGCCATGTGACTTTTGCCGGCTTTATTGTTCCAAGTACGTAAGGCTCTGCAATAACAGCACCAAGAGGGGAGAGAAAAAGCCAGAACCAATTATTCCTCCACTGCTCAGGAAAAATTCTGAGGACAGAATCTGCTCCTGCCAGATGTTCTGAGCTGCATCTGTGCTCCAGGATTTTCCACTTGGTTCTAGAGATCCCTTATGTATTCTTAAAGAGTTGTCATTGCATTCAGAAGACACTGAATACCTTCTGAATTCAGCAAAAGTGTGGGGGGCTTGTTGCTTTGTGCTGTTGCATTGGGGTTTTTAATATTTTGGATAACTTCACGCGGTTTCTTTTCTCTCCTACATGACTGGGACTTGATTTAATGTGGTTTCGTCTTCATTTCCTATGGCCTCATTTTATCTACGGTTAGGAAACCCCAATGACCATGTGTCCTTCAGTTTCCTTTTTCTAAAGGTCCAAGAATACAATTCAGTAACAATTAGAATGTTCGTGGATCTTGGGGTCAACTCCAGGATTTTGCTCCTCCTCTCTGCATTAACGCACATTTCCTTTAAAATCTTGTTGGGTTCTGTGAAACTTGATATGACTGGTGTGTCACCTTTTTCCCTGTTTGAGGAATTCAGGGGATGACAACAAGTTTTTTCACCCCTCTACAAACTACCCAATGCCTTCTCAAAGCGTGCCCTTCAGAATTCCTGAGATGCAAGCATGAGTTACCTGTCGTTAATCTACCACAGCCTTGGCAAGCAGAAATGAAGATCAAAATGCTTCTGCCTAATTACTGGCTTCTGCTGCTGAAAATCCCCTGGATGCTGACCTTCTTTACACCGTGTTGTTCTACAGAGCCTGCCAGAAGCTCTTCCTCAGCAAAGGCCCTGTTAGAAGGGTTCTGCTGTTACCTTCTTTGATGCCCAACTCCTCTGTGTCTCCAAAGGAGGAAAACTTGAAAGCACTCACGCGTGAGCTGTGTCGTTCTCAGACAAAGGTCCAAATGGTCATCTGGGGCAGAGTCCTGCTCATGCCCTTTGTCCCAGGGCATTTCCTCAGTCTTTCCCGGTTTGTTCTTTGAAGGTCCAATCAAGTCTATCAAATCAGCAGCAACATAGTCCTCGTTTTCTTCGGACACTTGAGGCAGTGTCTCACTCTCTTCTTTCTTCTTCCTTTTGGCTTTACTGAAATGAGATTGCTCAAGGATAGCGACACAGCACACGTCCTTTTCAGAGACAGCTTCCCTAAGAGCCACCTTGCTCTGAATGCCTCCCTAAGCGTATCCAAGCCCGTTAAGGAGTGCTTCACTTGCAAGGGTAAGCAGTGGGGAAACATCTGAGGCTGGAGAGTCTAAAGGCAGGAAGAAGAGTCCTTTTTAATGACCCACATCCTTAAGTGACTTTTCGCTGAATACACGGCTACACAGAAATCAAGGTATTTAGCACAGACTTCTTTCCTGCCAGCAGAAATGTCAAGAGCTAATATGCTTTTCTCACAGACCTGCAAATCTCAAGGTCTCTGCACTGACCGTTCTCACCTTCGCTTCTGGCAGCGAACCCACGGAACAGAAAGAAAAGATGACGCTACGTGCTGCTGTTGGAGGTCCGAGTTGAGGTGCGACGTCGCTCGGGGGAGCGGTTGCTCCTGCGGGACGTCCCCGACGGTGTCCCCCTGGGCCTGGGCCTCTCAGCACTCGCTGCTGTCCTCCTGCTCCTGTCCTGGGGACTCCTGGACCGCACACGTTGATTCGAGGCCCGGCGCTGCAGGCGGGAGCGGCTGCATCTGGGGGATGCCGGTGACGGTGATTCCCTTCTCCGGGGCATCTCAGCCCTTGGCCCTGTCCCGCTGCTCCTGTCATGCTGACTCCTGGAGCAGACAGGTGGGCTCTGGGCCCCACCTTCCTGGTGCGAAAGGCTGCGTCTGGGGGATGCCTGTGACGGTGTCTCCCTTTGCCTGGGCCTCTCAGCCCTTGGTCCACTCATGCTGCTCCTGTCACGGCGACTCCGGGACCGGACAGGGGGACTCTGGGCCGGACCTTGCTGGGCGGAACGGCTGCGTCTGGGGGATGCCGGTGACGGTGATTCCCTTCTCCGGGGCATCTCAGGCCCTGGTCCGCTCATGCTGCTCCTGTCACGGCGACTCCGGGACCGGACAGGGGGACTCTGGGCCGGACCTTGCTGGGGGGCACGGCTGCGTCTGGGAGATGCCCATGACGGTGTTTCCCTTCTCCGGGGCATCTCAGGCACTGGTCCGCTTATGCTGCTCCTGTCACGGCGACTCCTGGACCGGACAGGGGGACTCTGGGCCCAGCCTTGCTGGCCGGAGCGGCTGCGTCTGGGGGATTCCCATGACAGTGTTTCCCTTCTCCGGGGCATCTCAGGCCTTGGTCCGCTCATGCTGCTCCTGTCACGGCGTCTCCTGGACCGGACAGGGGGACTCTGGGCCGGACCTTGCTGGCCGGAGCGGCTGCGTCTGGGGGATGCCGGTGGTGGCGTCTCCCTTTGTCTGGGCCTCTCAGCCCTTGGCCCTAGCCCACTGCTCCTGTCACGGCGACTCCTGGACCGGACACGGGGACTCTGGGCCCAACCTTGCTGGGGGGCACGGCCTTGCCTGGGGGATGTCCGTGATGGTGTCTCCCTTCTCCGGAGCCTCTCATCCCTTGGTATTGTCCCGCTGCTCCTGTCACAGCAACTCCCAGATCGGACGGGTCGATTTGGGGCCCGACCTTGCTGGCGAGAGCTGCTTCGCCTGCGGCCGGGCCCAGCACGTCTGGAAGGGACCCTGTCCTCAGGGTCTGGGGAGCTGCTGTATGTAGGCCCTGATGTGCTGGGGCTGCTGGTGTCCAGCAAGGAAGATGGCAGCGATTGCTTCCTTCCTGCTGTGTGTTGGTGGCTGCTGTGGCTGCTTGTCTCTGGAGATGGCGACGGGAAAGCCAGCTCCGGTGCCACCGGGGTGCGGGAGCTGGGCCTGATGGCCTCAGATTCTGAGGAGCCATGAGCAGATTCCAGTCCTGACTGTCTGGCCAGGCTGGGGCCACTGGGCTCCGGCTCATCCCTGGCGGCTGTAAGGGCAAGCAGGAATGTCAAAGGCCCCTCAGGCCCAAGGCAGCCCAGGCCAGAGCAGTGCCCCCAGCCCTCCAGGAGCGGACGGGCTCTGCCAAGCGCAGCCTGGGCACTGACCCCAGCCCAGGGACACCGGCTGCTTTGACTCATACCCGTTCCGAGACCAGCACAGCTGTCACACTCCCATCTCTGTATGTGGTTTCTCAGGCCAGAGCAGCGCCTGTGGGTGCCCTCGGCAGCACAGGAGGAGCACAGGAGCAGTTGCCAGGGCCTGGGGAGGCAAAGAGGTTTATGGCACTGAGGACAAAATGTCCCCGCACATGGTTGTCTGGCCAAGCTCGTCAAGTTTTTCTCCTAATTGATCTTTTGCTGAGATATGGTTTCCCTACAGAGCCCTGGGAGCAGCTTCCCAGCTTACCCCTCTTCCTCTGCCTCCTCCCTGCCTCCAGGGTAAAGGCATTCCCTGGCATTGCACTGGCTGTGCCTCACTCCTAGATCTGCAAAGGCATTATTGTCCTCCCATGTTGGCTGTCTGATGGAGAAAGCAAAAGCTGATGAGTTTCTGCTGCCCTCCCCTCATGGAGGTCCAGGGTCTCCCTGCTCTTTCAAGTTGGGCATGAAGCTGAAGGCCAGACTCACGGGGCAGGGCAGGGCCAGGACTGCTGGGGCAGGGCCTGGCACAGCACAGCACTTGCACCCTCCTGTCTCGTGAGCCAGGCAGAAGGACACACACCTGATGGGAATTCGGATCCCCAAGACGAGCATTTCAACAATGAATTCCTGGCCTTCTCTGCACAGGGGGCACTGGAGGCATAAGAGGCCAGCGTGCATGGCCTGTCCCTGCAGGGCAAACACAAGCAGGGTGAGCGAGGCCCTGCAGCTGCTGAGCACCTGCTGTGGCCCGGGCCTGGGGAGACGGCTCCTACCTGGATGCAGTCCCTGTGGAACCAGGCCCTTCTGCACGTTGGGCACACCAGGGTTGTGAAGGTCTTTCTATCCTCCACAGGCTCCATGCAGATGAGGCAATCGGTGCCCGGCTCTGGAGTCGCCTCCACATCCTGCTCTGGACGGTGCTCAGGGCAGAAGGAGCTGGAGGAAAATGGATGGGGAACGTGGGAAATGTTGGATCCTTTCCCCAGGGGTGGCCACAAGGAGAGATGGGGTACCTGTATGGACTAATGTATATATTGACACAGCCGCCCTCCTTGGCACAGGGCAGGTGGAACCATCTCCCGCAGTCCTCCTTGCAGCACATGATGGTTGCCCCGCTCTGGCCGCAGATGCAGCAGTGCTGGAAAGAGCCGAGCAGCCCCATCAGCAGAAGGCTCGGGGCCTTCCCCTGGCAGCCCCACGACCCCGGGCAGGGCGCAGGATGTGGCCACTGCCGGATGCCAGCCCAGAGAGCCGCCTGGTGGAGGAGGGAGGCTCCTGTGCCAGAGCCTCTGTGCCAGAGCCTGTGTGCCAGAGCTCCTGGGAGCCAGACTGGGTCCCACAGCCGCTGTTGGGCCGGCCTTTCTTTCCTGTGCTCTGGCCTAAGCTCCTGCAAACCGGGCCAGGCACAAAGCTCCCTGCTCTTTTTAGGCTCTCACCTGGTGTGCCGCCCGCGAGACGGCAATTTGGATGTCTCGCGGGAGAAAGCCCATGAGTCCCACACGATTGCTCTCATGGCGAAATAGAAGAGTGGAGAAAAACTGCAGCAAACGAGAGGAGCTGATGAGGAGAGAGAGGCAGGAACTGCCCATTGCAATGGTGGAGGGAGCACCCGGAGTCACTCACCATGCAGAAAAAGTGGGCACAGAGCCCACACTTCTCCAGTTTGTCACCACAGATGTCCGGGTCAGCCTCTGCACGGCGACACAGCACGCATGCTGCAGGGGACAGAGCCAATGGCAGCGGGCATGAGCACCTCTGCGGGGCTCTTAGCCGGCAGCAGCATCGCCCCCAAGGGCTGCTCTGTCCCCGCCTGGCTGATGGGCAGGGCTGGAGGCCTTGCCGAGCGGGGGCCGTTGCGGGCACGGCCGTCCCAGGAGCTGCCCCCTGGCCCAGCTGAGCCCCACTTGGGGAGGAAGGAGGCTCCCAGCCCCGGCACGGCTGAGCAGCTCCTGCCTCCCCCTGCCTCTGCTCAGGGTCCCCCACTGCCTGCCACAAGAGCCCCTGGGCCAGGCTGTCAGAGGGCTGCCTATCCTTCACCTGGCTCCCTGGCACCAGGGCCCTCCTGCTTCCTGTCACACATGGCGGCTGGCGGCTGTGAGTCCCGGACAAGGAATGCTGCCAGGCAGACAGGTGTTTGTCCTCTCTCTCTGTGGGAGAAAGAAGACTCTGGGGAGTTTGCAGAACAGGCCCAGAGCCACGAGGGCTCTGCTCCCAGCTCAGCCCTGCGTGAGCCCTGCTCCTGTCCGCCTTCTCCTCCCGTCCTCGCGTCAAGGAACACCGCAGTCTCCTCTAGATATTCCTCCGCTGAATCAGGGGAGGGAGAGGCAGGTGAGCCTGCAGCACAGGCCCAGAGCCCTGAGGTGTGGGGCCCCTCTGGTCCCTGGGCAGCCACGTCTCAGCCCTGCCTTCTCCTCCCGTTGTCAGGTCGCACTGACACACGGCCTGAGCCCAGCGTTCCCTTTTGTGGCCTTGGTTGCACAGGTCACAATGGCCACTGTGACATCAGCATTGTGCACCCAAACCTGGGGCAGCCATGGCCTCAGGTCCCTGGCAGTCACTAGAGGCGGCCTGCTTGGGCACCGAGGCTCTGAGATGGGTTCGAGCCTTTGGTCAGGGTGGAACTCGGGCCGGGACTCCTGCAGCAAGTGCAGGGTCAAATGCCAGGCCCTGGGGCAGCCATCGAGGCTGGGACTGAAGGCAGGAAGGTGCTGTTCAGGCACTGCCACTCCAGGGCTGCGGCCTGGCCAAGGGAAATCTCTGCTGCTGCCCCTGGCAGTCGGCTGCCCAGAGAGCTGGTGCGGAGTCTCCTGCCCTGCAGAGGTTCAAAACCTGCTCTAGGTGAACTGACCTTTTCCTCAAGACCTGTCTGGAGAAAACTAAGTGAACCTGATTTGTGCTGCTGCTGATCACCGGTGGGAGTAGGAGATCATCCTGGAGACCACCACAGCTGCCTCCAGATCTCACTTAGCCTGCCATTCTCTGAACCAGCAACTTTGACCGTTCATATAAATGGAAAAATTAGTATTAAGCTCCTTAGAAACGTAATCTTTTGCACTGACTCAGTGGAAACACAGACAATTCAATGAGAATTTTCTGTGTACATTTCACAGGAGGGCTTGCAACAGTCCTCAACTCAAGTCAAATGCAGGAGAATGCTTTTGCTACATTATAGCAACTTTGCCAGTTTGGTCCATGCTTTCCTACTAGCAAATACATTGAAAAAAAAAATCAAGAAGAGGAGCACAAACAATTCTTGTCAGTTTTTCTCACTCGTGTCTTTGCAAACATGCTCCTGGAAATCCAGATCCGTGACTTGTAGAACAATCAGTGGGACCTCTGGGAGACAGGGCAAGGGCTGACAAGCAGGGACACCCTGCAGCAGCCTGATGCGGGGGCAGCAGGAGTTCATCCATTTTCCTGTCTCCATGGGAGAGCCACCTTGGGTGGCAAACGATGCCTTCACTGGTCTAGGAGGGAGGCACAGACGGTGCAGTGCCAGGGAGTGCCTTTGCCCAGGAGGCAGGGAGCAGGCAGAGGAACAGGGCTGAGTTGGGAAGCTGCACCCGGGGCTCTGCAGGGAAGCCGGCAAGGGCTCGAAGCAGGAGGGGCCCGAAGAGCTTGGCCGGACAAGCCCGAGCTGTGGACACTTTGGCCTCAGCGCCAGCAACCCCTTTGCTTCTCCAGGCCCTGGGCACTGCTCCAGTGCTGCTCCCGCTGGCTGCCCAGGGACCAGAGGGGCCCCACACCTCGGGGCTCTGGGCCTGTGCTGCAGGCTCACCGGCTTCTTCCTTCCCAGAATCAGTGGAGGAACAGCCAGAGGACACTGAAGTGTTCCATGACGCGAGGATGGGAGGAGCAGGACTCACGCAGGGCTGAGTGGGGAGCAGAGCCCTCATGGCTGTGGGCCTGTTCTGCAAGCTCCCCACACTCTGCCTTCTCTCACAGAGAGAGAGAGCAAAGACCTGGAGGAGACCACAAGCGCTCCTGGACAGAGGCTGTAAGCTGACAGCCGCCATGTGCGACAGCAAGCAGGAGGGCCCTGGTGCCCAGGAGCCAGGTGAGGACAAAGCAGCCCTCTGACAGCCTGGCCCAGGGGTTCTTGTGGCAGGCAGCGGGGGGCCCAGAGCAGAGGCAGCGGGAGGCAGGAGCTGCTCAGCCATGCCGGGGCTGGGAGCCTCCTTCCTCCCCAAGTGGGGCTCAGCTGGGCCGGGGGCAGCTCCTGGGACGGCCGTGCCCGCAATGGCCCCCGCTCTGCAAGGCCTCCAGCCCTGCCCATCGGCCAGGCGGGGACAGAGCAGCCCTTGGGGCCGATGCTGCTGCCGGCTAAGAGCCCCGCAGAGGTGCTCATGCCCGCTGCCATTGGCTCTGTCCCCTGCAGCATGCGTGCTATGTCACTCTGCAGAGTCTGACTCCTGCGCTTCCCCAGGCCCCGGCAAATGCTCCTGTGCTGCTCCTGCACTGCCCAGGGCACCCACAGGCGCTGCTCAAGCCTGACACCGACCAGAACCAGCCGGGGCTGTGACAGCTCTGCTGCTCTGGGCTCGGCTCTCGGGCAAAGCAGCCGGTGTCCCTGGGCTGGGGACAGTGCCCAGGCTGCGCTTGGCAGAGCCCCTCCGCTCCTGAAGGACTCGGGGCACTGCTCTGGCCTGGCCTGGCCCGGGGCCTGGGGGGCCTTTGACATTCCTGCTTGCCATTACAGCCTCCAGGGATGAGCCGGAGCTCAGTGGCCCCAGCCTGGCCAGACAGTCAGGACTGGAGCCTTCCCGTGCCTCCCCAGGACCCGAGAGCCTCAGCCCCAGCTCCGAAACATGGCCTAACAGGGTTTGCCAATTTTTTTCCTGGTTAGATCCTTGAAAAGGTTTTGAAAGTAACATTGTTTGGCAACTCCTTCAAGCAACAAACGTGACACGCTTCTAATCAGTAAAACTTTATTGGTTTGCTTGCACTTTCTCTTTGGTATCCTTAGGCTTCCTTCGGCGTTCCAGAAAATAATGAAAATCGAACAAATTCTTCAGAGAAGTTTCTGAATCCACTATTAGCAGAAGTCTCTAAATTCACCGTATCTCCTAAATACATTCTTCACATATAGTTAAATAGCTGCTCCTGAAACATACAAAGATGTAGTGCTTTACCTCAATGGACAACACAACGTGATGTCATACGCACTGGTACGCTAAAAAACCTCTCTTCCCTGGTCTACAAATTTAAGGCTCTTCTCGAGGTCCTGAATTAGGTTTGCATGCACATTCATACCTGCATTCCCTCCCCATGCTCAGCTTTCACCTAGAGTTACCAGGGAGCAGATGTTACATACTCACCTCAAGCAATGATCTACGTCTGTCTTCCCAACCCTCTTTTTCTTCCTTGAGCTCTACTAATCTACAGAATAACTTTGGGCCCTCTGCACAAAACAAACAACCAATTAATAGGCTTAAACACTTCTGACTGGGCTGCTGCTTCTAACAATCATGACCAACACAGCAATAAAGTCAGAAATCGATTCTTCACATCCTTCCTGTTCTCTTGCCCCCCCCCCCACCCCCCCCACCTTGGCTCCAGCAGAAATGTTCCCTGCTGCAGCCTGGTGTACCGCGAACAATGAAAGGCAGCAGCAGTTTTCCTCAACATGCCGCAATCTAAATTGCAGTGAAATAGCAGCTGCGTCATTAGAAGCTCAGCAGCAGGATCGCACATCTTCCCCCAGAGCTGAGACCTGCTGAGGACTGAGCTCTCCATTTCAACACACCCTGTAAATCAGGCAGGCTGGGAGATTGCAGGCCAGTAACTGCATGAACACAGCAGGACATTTCATCAGAGTTATCTCATCAGTCTCAAGAACGGCGCATCCTTTAAGCCTGTCTTGAGACTTTATTCTACGAAATAGAGCAAGCAATTGTTTTGGTGGCCTGTGCAGTTCTGGGGACTGTGTGTGCTTCCTTTGGTTGCTCTTTTCTTTCTTTCTAAACACAAAATTCACCGGATTCAGAAGAGAAAACCTCCGATTCATTAGGACAAAGAACCACAGGGACATATGTGGCTGACAAGAACACTCAACATTCCTAATGGTAAACCAGAAAGACAGGAAAAAGTTAAAGATGATATAAATACCTGAAAGGATCCAAACTGTCTAGGTAACCTATCAAGTGACTATTGTTTTGTAAGCTCTAAAAGTCCAGATTCCTATTGCGCAATTATCTGAAAGAAAAGAAAACCAGAAATCTGCTTGACCTTGATTTTACCTGGACTTTCTCACGGGATTCCACCACAACTTTGACCGCAAGTAAGGGTGGCAAATTTTGACTAGAAAACATTCATAACTACGCAGCATTTTTTCCTCCCCACTGAATTCCCGGAAGGGTTTTCAAGGAAAATAAATACAAAAGGGGGTGAAGAAATTCTGTCATACCTCCTAGGCGTTCATCATCTTGGGAGAAGAAGAAAACTCTCGCACTTTCTGTGCGTGGTAAAGAAAGAAACCTAGACAAGTACAAAGGGATTTGAGCATCCTAAATTGTACTATCAAATTCCATGAACACGAGTTAAAACTCTAGCTCTTCAGAGAAACGGTATACATTGAAAAGCTTTATTCCCTAGTAACCAAATAGAGCTTTTTCTTTTACAAAACCCACTTGCAAAGAGAAAACGGACTGTGGCTTTGGCTTTTGGCCAAACTCAGTTTGGTGCTGGTCAAACCAAAATGACCCGGTTAATTTCTTGTGCCTGACTTCTCTTTTTTCATAATCAAGTTCACATCAAATGGGCTGCTGGGAGCTTTGACTCTGTGCAGCATGAATGGTTTGCCAAGATGACTTTCATTGCTCAGAGGTGTGCAATGTCCATTTCCCACTTCCTGAGTGCTGCTGTGAATATTCCCACAGCATCCAACTACTACAGGCAAGCAGACAACAAAGAGAAACGGAACTTGCATTTCTTGGTCCTTTCCAACTTCTGACACCTCAGGCTCATCATCACCCTCAGAACTGCTGCCTTGCAAACGTGGATCCTCTTGCCATGTGACTTTTGCCGGCTTTATTGTTCCAAGTACGTAAGGCTCTGCAATAACAGCACCAAGAGGGGAGAGAAAAAGCCAGAACCAATTATTCCTCCACTGCTCAGGAAAAATTCTGAGGACAGAATCTGCTCCTGCCAGATGTTCTGAGCTGCATCTGTGCTCCAGGATTTTCCACTTGGTTCTAGAGATCCCTTATGTATTCTTAAAGAGTTGTCATTGCATTCAGAAGACACTGAATACCTTCTGAATTCAGCAAAAGTGTGGGGGGCTTGTTGCTTTGTGCTGTTGCATTGGGGTTTTTAATATTTTGGATAACTTCACGCGGTTTCTTTTCTCTCCTACATGACTGGGACTTGATTTAATGTGGTTTCGTCTTCATTTCCTATGGCCTCATTTTATCTACGGTTAGGAAACCCCAATGACCATGTGTCCTTCAGTTTCCTTTTTCTAAAGGTCCAAGAATACAATTCAGTAACAATTAGAATGTTCGTGGATCTTGGGGTCAACTCCAGGATTTTGCTCCTCCTCTCTGCATTAACGCACATGTCCTTTAAAATCTTGTTGGGTTCTGTGAAACTTGATATGACTGGTGTGTCACCTTTTTCCCTGTTTGAGGAATTCAGGGGATGACAACAAGTTTTTTCACCCCTCTACAAACTACCCAATGCCTTCTCAAAGCGTGCCCTTCAGAATTCCTGAGATGCAAGCATGAGTTACCTGTCGTTAATCTACCACAGCCTTGGCAAGCAGAAATGAAGATCAAAATGCTTCTGCCTAATTACTGGCTTCTGCTGCTGAAAATCCCCTGGATGCTGACCTTCTTTACACCGTGTTGTTCTACAGAGCCTGCCAGAAGCTCTTCCTCAGCAAAGGCCCTGTTAGAAGGGTTCTGCTGTTACCTTCTTTGATGCCCAACTCCTCTGTGTCTCCAAAGGAGGAAAACTTGAAAGCACTCACGCGTGAGCTGTGTCGTTCTCAGACAAAGGTCCAAATGGTCATCTGGGGCAGAGTCCTGCTCATGCCCTTTGTCCCAGGGCATTTCCTCAGTCTTTCCCGGTTTGTTCTTTGAAGGTCCAATCAAGTCTATCAAATCAGCAGCAACATAGTCCTCGTTTTCTTTGGACACTTGAGGCAGTGTCTCACTCTCTTCTTTCTTCTTCCTTTTGGCTTTACTGAAATGAGATTGCTCAAGGATAGCGACACAGCACACGTCCTTTTCAGAGACAGCTTCCCTAAGAGCCACCTTGCTCTGAATGCCTCCCTAAGCGTATCCAAGCCCGTTAAGGAGTGCTTCACTTGCAAGGGTAAGCAGTGGGGAAACATCTGAGGCTGGAGAGTCTAAAGGCAGGAAGAAGAGTCCTTTTTAATGACCCACATCCTTAAGTGACTTTTCGCTGAATACACGGCTACACAGAAATCAAGGTATTTAGCACAGACTTCTTTCCTGCCAGCAGAAATGTCAAGAGCTAATATGCTTTTCTCACAGACCTGCAAATCTCAAGGTCTCTGCACTGACCGTTCTCACCTTCGCTTCTGGCAGCGAACCCACGGAACAGAAAGAAAAGATGACGCTACGTGCTGCTGTTGGAGGTCCGAGTTGAGGTGCGACGTCGCTCGGGGGAGCGGTTGCTCCTGCGGGACGTCCCCGACGGTGTCCCCCTGGGCCTGGGCCTCTCAGCACTCGCTGCTGTCCTCCTGCTCCTGTCCTGGGGACTCCTGGACCGCACACGTTGATTCGAGGCCCGGCGCTGCAGGCGGGAGCGGCTGCATCTGGGGGATGCCGGTGACGCTGATTCCCTTCTCCGGGGCATCTCAGGCCCTGGTCCGCTCATGCTGCTCCTGTCACGGCGACTCCGGGACCGGACAGGGGGACTCTGGGCCGGACCTTGCTGGGGGGCACGGCTGCGTCTGGGAGATGCCCATGACGGTGTTTCCCTTCTCCGGGGCATCTCAGGCACTGGTCCGCTTATGCTGCTCCTGTCACGGCGACTCCTGGACCGGACAGGGGGACTCTGGGCCCAGCCTTGCTGGCCGGAGCGGCTGCGTCTGGGGGATTCCCATGACAGTGTTTCCCTTCTCCGGGGCATCTCAGGCCTTGGTCCGCTCATGCTGCTCCTGTCACGGCGTCTCCTGGACCGGACAGGGGGACTCTGGGCCGGACCTTGCTGGCCGGAGCGGCTGCGTCTGGGGGATGCCGGTGGTGGCGTCTCCCTTTGTCTGGGCCTCTCAGCCCTTGGCCCTAGCCCACTGCTCCTGTCACGGCGACTCCTGGACCGGACACGGGGACTCTGGGCCCAACCTTGCTGGGGGGCACGGCCTTGCCTGGGGGATGTCCGTGATGGTGTCTCCCTTCTCCGGAGCCTCTCATCCCTTGGTATTGTCCCGCTGCTCCTGTCACAGCAACTCCCAGATCGGACGGGTCGATTTGGGGCCCGACCTTGCTGGCGAGAGCTGCTTCGCCTGCGGCCGGGCCCAGCACGTCTGGAAGGGACCCTGTCCTCAGGGTCTGGGGAGCTGCTGTATGTAGGCCCTGATGTGCTGGGGCTGCTGGTGTCCAGCAAGGAAGATGGCAGCGATTGCTTCCTTCCTGCTGTGTGTTGGTGGCTGCTGTGGCTGCTTGTCTCTGGAGATGGCGACGGGAAAGCCAGCTCCGGTGCCACCGGGGTGCGGGAGCTGGGCCTGATGGCCTCAGATTCTGAGGAGCCATGAGCAGATTCCAGTCCTGACTGTCTGGCCAGGCTGGGGCCACTGGGCTCCGGCTCATCCCTGGCGGCTGTAAGGGCAAGCAGGAATGTCAAAGGCCCCTCAGGCCCAAGGCAGCCCAGGCCAGAGCAGTGCCCCCAGCCCTCCAGGAGCGGACGGGCTCTGCCAAGCGCAGCCTGGGCACTGACCCCAGCCCAGGGACACCGGCTGCTTTGACTCATACCCGTTCCGAGACCAGCACAGCTGTCACACTCCCATCTCTGTATGTGGTTTCTCAGGCCAGAGCAGCGCCTGTGGGTGCCCTCGGCAGCACAGGAGGAGCACAGGAGCAGTTGCCAGGGCCTGGGGAGGCAAAGAGGTTTATGGCACTGAGGACAAAATGTCCCCGCACATGGTTGTCTGGCCAAGCTCGTCAAGTTTTTCTCCTAATTGATCTTTTGCTGAGATATGGTTTCCCTACAGAGCCCTGGGAGCAGCTTCCCAGCTTACCCCTCTTCCTCTGCCTCCTCCCTGCCTCCAGGGTAAAGGCATTCCCTGGCATTGCACTGGCTGTGCCTCACTCCTAGATCTGCAAAGGCATTATTGTCCTCCCATGTTGGCTGTCTGATGGAGAAAGCAAAAGCTGATGAGTTTCTGCTGCCCTCCCCTCATGGAGGTCCAGGGTCTCCCTGCTCTTTCAAGTTGGGCATGAAGCTGAAGGCCAGACTCACGGGGCAGGGCAGGGCCAGGACTGCTGGGGCAGGGCCTGGCACAGCACAGCACTTGCACCCTCCTGTCTCGTGAGCCAGGCAGAAGGACACACACCTGAAGGGAACTCGGATCCCCAAGACGAACATTTCGACTGGGAATTCCCCACTGTCTCTGCACAGGGGGCAGTGGAAGAATAAAACACCAGCGCGCATGGCATGTCCCTGCAGGGCAAACACAAGCAGGGTGAGCGAGGCCCTGCAGCTGCTGAGCACCTGCTGTGGCCCGGGCCTGGGGAGACGGCTCCTACCTGGATGCAGTCCCTGTGGAACCAGGCCCTTCTGCACGTTGGGCACACCAGGGTTGTGAAGGTCTTTCTATCCTCCACAGGCTCCATGCAGATGAGGCAATCGGTGCCCGGCTCTGGAGTCACCTGCACATCCTGCTCTGGACGGTGCACAGGGCAGAAGGACCTGGAGGAAAATGGATGGGGAACGTGGGAAATGTTGGATCCTTCCCCAGGGGTGGCCACAAGGAGAGATGGGGTACCTGTATGGAGTAACGTATATATTGACACAGCCGCCCTCCTTGGCACAGGGCAGGTGGAACCATCTCCCGCAGTCTGTCACACAGCACATGATGGTTGCCCCCCTCTGGCCACAGACGCAGCAGTGCTGGAAAGAGCCGAGCAGCCCCATCAGCAGCAGCCTCGGGGCCTTCCCCTGGCAGCCCCACGATCCTGGGCAGGGCGCAGGATGTGGCCACTGCCGGATGCCAGCCCAGAGAGCCGCCTGGTGGAGGAGGGAGGCTCCTGTGCCAGAGCTGCTGGGAGCCAGACTTGGTCCCACAGCCGCTGTTGGGCCGGCCTTTCTTTCCTGTGCTCTGGCCTAAGCTCCTGCAAACCGGGCCAGGCACAAAGCTCCCTGCTCCTGTCCGGCTCTCACCTTGTGTGCCGCCCGCGAGACGGCAATTTTGATGTCTCGCGGGAGAAAGCCCATTAGTCCCACACGATTGCTCTCATGGCGAAATAGAAGAGTGGCAAAAAACTGCAGCAAACGAGAGGAGCTGATGAGGAGAGAGGCAGGAACTGCCCATTGCAATGATGGAGGGAGCGTCCGGAGCCACTCACCATGCAGAACACGTGGGCACAGAGCCCACACTTCTCCAGTTTGTCACCACAGATGTCCGGGTCAGCCTCTGCACGGCGACACAGCACGCATGCTGCAGGGGACAGAGCCAATGGCAGCGGGCATGAGCACCTCTGCGGGGCTCTTAGCCGGCAGCAGCTTCGCCCCCAAGGGCTGCTCTGTCCCCGCCTGGCTGATGGGCAGGGCTGGAGGCCTTGCCGAGCAGGGGCCGTTGCGGGCACGGCCGTCCCAGGAGCTGCCCCCTGGCCCAGCTGGGCCCCACTTGGGGAGGAAGGAGGCTCCCAGCCCCGGCATGGCTGAGCAGCTCCTGCCTCCCCCTGCCTCTGCTCTGGGCCCCCCGCTGCCTGCCACAAGAGCCCCTGGGCCAGGCTGTCAGAGGGCTGCTTTGTCCTCACCTGGCTCCCTGGCACCAGGGCCCTCCTGCTTCCTGTCACACATGGCGGCTGGCGGCTGTGAGTCCCGGACAAGGAATGCTGCCAGGCAGACAGGTGTTTGTCCTCTCTCTCTGTGGGAGAAAGAAGACTCTGGGGAGTTTGCAGAACAGGCCCAGAGCCACGAGGGCTCTGCTCCCAGCTCAGCCCTGCGTGAGCCCTGCTCCTGTCCGCCTTCTCCTCCCGTCCTCGCGTCAAGGAACACCGCAGTCTCCTCTAGATATTCCTCCGCTGAATCAGGGGAGGGAGAGGCAGGTGAGCCTGCAGCACAGGCCCAGAGCCCTGAGGTGTGGGGCCCCTCTGGTCCCTGGGCAGCCACGTCTCAGCCCTGCCTTCTCCTCCCGTTGTCAGGTCGCACTGACACACGGCCTGAGCCCAGCGTTCCCTTTTGTGGCCTTGGTTGCACAGGTCACAATGGCCACTGTGACATCAGTGTTTTGCACCCAAACCTGGGGCAGCCATGGCCTCAGGTCCCTGGCAATCACTAGAGGCGGCCTGCTTGGGCACCGAGGCTCTGAGATGGGTTCGAGCCTTTGGTCAGGGTGGAACCCTGGCTGGGACTCCTGCAGCAAGTGCAGGGTCAAATGCCAGGCCCTGGGGCAGCCATCGAGGCTGGGACTGTAGGCAGGAAGGTGCTGTTCAGGCACTGCCACTCCAGGGCTGAGGCCTGGCCAAGGGAAATCTCTGCTGCTGCCCATGGCAGTCGGCTGCCCAGAGAGCTGGTGCGGAGTCTCCTGCCCTGCAGAGGTTCAAAACCTGCTCTAGGTGAACTGACCTTTTCCTCAAGACCTGTCTGGAGAAAACTAAGTGAACCTGATTTGTGCTGCTGCTGATCACCGGTGGGAGTAGGAGATCATCCTGGAGACCACCACAGCTGCCTCCAAATCCTACTTAGCTTGCCATTCTCTGAACCAGCAACTTTGACCGTTCATATAAATGGAAAAATTAGTATTAAGCTCCTGAGAAATGTAATCTTTTGCACTGACTCAGTGGAAACACAGACAACTCAATGAGAATTTTCTGTGTACATTTCACAGGAGGGCTTGCAACAGTCCTCAACTCAAGTCAAATGCAGGAGAATGCTTTTGCTACATTATAGCAACTTTGCCAGTTTGGTCCATGCTTTCCTACTAGCAAATGCATTGAAAAAAAAAATCAAGAAGAGGAGCACAAACAATTCTTGTCAGTTTTTCTCACTCATGTCTTTGCAAACACGCTCCTGGAAATCCAGATCCGTGACTTGTAGAACAATCAGTGCAACCTCTGGGAGACAGGGCAAGGGCTGACAAGCAGGGACACCCTGCAGCAGCCTGATGCGGGGGCAGCAGGAGTTCATCCATTTTCCTGTCTCCATGGGAGAGCCACCTTGGGTGGCAAACGATGCCTTCACTGGTCTAGGAGGGAGGCACAGACGGTGCAGTGCCAGGGAGTGCCTTTGCCCAGGAGGCAGGGAGCAGGCAGAGGAACAGGGCTGAGTTGGGAAGCTGCACCCGGGGCTCTGCAGGGAAGCCGGCAAGGGCTCGAAGCAGGAGGGGCCCGAAGAGCTTGGCCGGACAAGCCCGAGCTGTGGACACTTTGGCCTCAGCGCCAGCATCCCCTTTGCTTCTCCAGGCCCTGGGCACTGCTCCAGGGCTGCTCCCGCTAGTTACATACAGACACAGAGCTGCCTGCTCTGTCTCAACCCTCTTCAGCACTGGACAGCAGGACACAGGAACATGTTGTCTTCAGTACATTTTCTAATTATTAAAAGTCCTGCAGAGAAGCAGCTCATATTCCAAGCATGCACAGAGGAAACCAGAAACCCTGGTACAGACCTCGAACTGACTCTAGAAACACGTTTCTTTTCACAAACACAGACTAACACGTTTGGTTAATGCTTTTTCCGATTAGATCTTTGAGAGGATTTCAAAAGGGACATTTTTTGGCAACTTCTTCAAGGAACAAGAAACATTTCTGATCTCTAAAAGAAGATTTATTGATTTGCTTCCACTTTCCTCTGGGAATCCACATGCTTCACCAGGCATTCTGAAAATCATGAAAATCCAACATAATATTAGGGGAAGTTTCTGAATTCACTGTTTGTCTCAAACACTTTCTTTACATACAGTCAAGCAACTGGTCTTGTAACATACAGAGAGGCAGTGGTTTCCCGGACTGGACATTGCAAGATGTCATTATGCAGTCCACTATACTAAAAAGCTTTTGTTGCCTGGTCAATTACAAAGCCTCAAGCTCTTCTAGAGGCTTTCCTCAATGCAACTTCATTAGGTTGCTCAACTCTCAAGCCTGTCCAGGTCTCATTGAAGGGCAGCACAGCCTGGTGGTGCCTCAGCCCCTGCTCCTGGTTCTGTGCCATCAGCAAAGGTGCTGAGGGAGAGCTCCGTCCCTTCTGCCAGGTCACTGGGGAATAAGGCAATCAAGGCTGGCTCCCGCACGGCCGCCTGAGCTCACAGCTGTCTGAGTTTGGAGCTCCCCTGTCCACTTCTGTCCTGAACTGTCCCAGAGCTGCCTCAGGAGCGTGTTATGGGAGGCAAGGACAAAGGCTTGCTGAAGTCCCGGCTGACAATGGCCACTGCTCTCCCCTCACAAACGCAGCCAGCCACTGCAGCAGAGGTGGCTATGAGATTGGTCAAGCATGGCTTCCCATTCCTGTTAGTCCACAGGCTTAGAGATGGCATCCAAGAGGAGCTGTTCTGTCACCTTTCTGGGGATGGAGCTGAGGCTGATGGGCCTGCAGTTTCCTGGCTCCTTTTTGGTGTCCCTTTAGAAGGCTGGAGTGATGTTGGCTTTCCTCCACTGCTCACACCTCTCTCTGGGGCTATCACCTTCCCTGACCTGCTGCCAGTGCACCCTGTGCCAGAGGCAGGAGCAGAGATTTCTCTTGGCCCCAAAAGGGAACGCTGGGCTCAGGCCGTGTGTCAGTGCGACCTGACAATGGCAGGGGAAGGCAGGGCTGGGACGTGGCTGCCCAGGGACCAGAGGGGCCCCACACCTCGGGGCTCTGGGCCTGTGCTGCAGGCTCACCGGCTTCTTCCTTCCCAGAATCAGTGGAGGAACAGCCAGAGGACACTGAAGTGTTCCATGACGCGAGGATGGGAGGAGAAGGAGGACAGGAGCAGGGCTGAGCTGGAAGTAGAGCCCTTGTGGCTCTGGGCCTGTTCTGCAAAATCCCCACACTCTTCTTTCTCCCACAGAGAGAGAGGATCAGCAGTCGCAAGAGACTGCAGCGTTCCTGGCTGACAGCTGATTGACCAGAACCAGCCGGGGCTGTGACAGCTCTGCTGCTCTGGGCTCGGCTCTCGGGCAAAGCAGCCGGTGTCCCTGGGCTGGGGTCAGTGCCCAGGCTGCGCTTGGCAGAGCCCCTCCGCTCCTGAAGGGCTCGGGGCACTGCTCTGGCCTGGCCTGGCCCGGGGCCTGGGGGCCTTTGACATTCCTGCTTGCCATTACAGCCTCCAGGGATGAGCCGGAGCCCAGTGGCCCCATCTGGCCAGACAGTCAGGACTGGAGCCTTCCCGTGCCTCCCCAGGACCCGAGAGCCTCAGCCCAAGCTCCAAAACATGGCCTAACAGGGTTTGCCAACATTTTTCCTGGTTAGATCCTTGAAAAGATTTTGAAAGTAACATTGTTTAGCCACTTTTTCAACAAACAGATAGGAAAAGCTTCTGATCCGTGAAAGAAAATTTATTGTTTTGCTCTCACTTTTCTTTTGGCATCCTTGTGCTTCTTCCTGCATTCCTGAAAATGGAGAATATTCAACATAGTATTAGGAGAACTTCCTGAATTCAGTTTTTCTCCTAAATACATTCTTCACATATAGTTAAATAGCTGCTCCTGAAACATACAAAGATGTAGTGCTTTACCTCAATGGACAACACAACGTGATGTCATACGCACTGGTACGCTAAAAAACCTCTCTTCCCTGGTCTACAAATTTAAGGCTCTTCTCGAGGTCCTGAATTAGGTTTGCATGCACATTCATACCTGCATTCCCTCCCCATGCTCAGCTTTCACCTAGAGTTACCAGGGAGCAGATGTTACATACTCACCTCAAGCAATGATCTACGTCTGTCTTCCCAACCCTCTTTTTCTTCCTTGAGCTCTACTAATCTACAGAATAACTTTGGGCCCTCTGCACAAAACAAACAACCAATTAATAGGCTTAAACACTTCTGACTGGGCTGCTGCTTCTAACAATCATGACCAACACAGCAATAAAGTCAGAAATCGATTCTTCACATCCTTCCTGTTCTCTTGCCCCCCCCCCACCCCCCCCACCTTGGCTCCAGCAGAAATGTTCCCTGCTGCAGCCTGGTGTACCGCGAACAATGAAAGGCAGCAGCAGTTTTCCTCAACATGCCGCAATCTAAATTGCAGTGAAATAGCAGCTGCGTCATTAGAAGCTCAGCAGCAGGATCGCACATCTTCCCCCAGAGCTGAGACCTGCTGAGGACTGAGCTCTCCATTTCAACACACCCTGTAAATCAGGCTGGAAGACTGCAGTTCACTAAGATACGCCTGAAAGGATCCAAACTGTCTAGGTAACCTATCAAGTGACTATTGTTTTGTAAGCTCTAAAAGTCCAGATTCCTATTGCGCAATTATCTGAAAGAAAAGAAAACCAGAAATCTGCTTGACCTTGATTTTACCTGGACTTTCTCACGGGATTCCACCACAACTTTGACCGCAAGTAAGGGTGGCAAATTTTGACTAGAAAACATTCATAACTACGCAGCATTTTTTCCTCCCCACTGAATTCCCGGAAGGGTTTAAAAGGAAAATAAATACAAAAGGGGGTGAAGAAATTCTGTCATACCTCCTAGGCGTTCATCATCTTGGGAGAAGAAGAAAACTCTCGCACTTTCTGTGCGTGGTAAAGAAAGAAACCTAGACAAGTACAAAGGGATTTGAGCATCCTAAATTGTACTATCAAAATCCATGAACACGAGTTAAAACTCTAGCTCTTCAGAGAAACGGTATACATTGAAAAGCTTTATTCCCTAGTAACCAAATAGAGCTTTTTCTTTTACAAAACCCACTTGCAAAGAGAAAACGGACTGTGGCTTTGGCTTTTGGCCAAACTCAGTTTGGTGCTGGTCAAACCAAAATGACCCGGTTAATTTCTTGTGCCTGACTTCTCTTTTTTCATAATCAAGTTCACATCAAATGGGCTGCTGGGAGCTTTGACTCTGTGCAGCATGAATGGTTTGCCAAGATGACTTTCATTGCTCAGAGGTGTGCAATGTCCATTTCCCACTTCCTGAGTGCTGCTGTGAATATTCCCACAGCATCCAACTACTACAGGCAAGCAGACAACAAAGAGAAACGGAACTTGCATTTCTTGGTCCTTTCCAACTTCTGTCACATCAGGCTCATCATCACCCTCAGAACTGCTGTCTTGGAAACGTGGATCCTCTTGCCATGTGACTTTTGCCGGCTTTATTGTTCCAAGTACGTAAGGCTCTGCAATAACAGCACCAAGAGGGGAGAGAAAAAGCCAAAACCAGATTATTTCTCTACTTGCCAGGAAAAAGTCCTAATTCAAGTGAAATACTTACAGTGGAGAAGACAGATTTAGCAAGGACAGAATCTGCTCCTCCTAGATTTTCCTAGCTGGATCTTTGTTCCAGTATTTTCTACTTTGTTTTAGGGATGTCTTACACATTCTGCTGTTACCTTCTTTGATGCCCAACTCCTCTGTGTCTCCAAAGAAGGAAAACTTGAAAGCACTCAGCTCCTGAGCTGCATTGTTCTCAGACAAAGGTCCCAGATGGTCATCTGGGGCAGAGTCCTGCTCATCCTCTTTGTCCCAGGGCATTTCCTCAGTCTTTTCTGGTGTTTTCTTTGAAGATCCAAACAAGTCTTTCAAATCAGCAGCAATATCATAATAGATTTCTTCGGACACTTGAGGCAGTGTCTCACTCTCTTCTTTCTTCTTCCTTTTGGCTTTACTGAAATGAGATTGCTCAAGGATAGCAACACAGCACACATCCTTTTCAGAGACAGCTTCCCTAAGAGCCACCTTGCTCTGAATGCCTCCCTAAGCGTATCCAAGCCCGTTAAGGAGTGCTTCACTTGCAAGGGTAAGCAGTGGGGAAACATCTGAGGCTGGAGAGTCTAAAGGCAGGAAGAAGAGTCCTTTTTAATGACCCACATCCTTAAGTGACTTTTCGCTGAATACACGGCTACACAGAAATCAGGGTAGCACAGATTTCTTAATCTGATCAATCCTTAGCACAGATTTCTTAAGCTTTTCCCACAGACCTGCAAATCTCAAGGTCCCTGAATTGACCTTTCTGACCTTCACTGAGGACAGAAAATGGCATCCACAGAACAGATGGACTAGAAAGGAAAGATGACACTACATCTTGGTTTTAGTGGTCACAATTCCTATTACATCTTGATTTTAGCAACTGGAGAGAGAACTACATTAGAATCAGATTAATCTGCATAGTTTCAAAGTGAAACAGTTTCAAGCTGTTGCTATAAGCATCTTTCCATGGGAAGAAACACAATTGTAGTTACCAAGCTGTAATACTACCTCTCCTTTTCTGTAGCACTTGGTTTCCTTTCAAAAACTGCATGGTCCTCTCTTGTTGGATCATAACGGAGGGCATTAATATCTCTATAAAAATAGAAAGGAAAAGAAACACCAGTGTACAATCTAAATGCCAAAGTGAAAGCTACCTCAAAATTTTGCAGCCAGAGCAAGATTCACAGTAGTTCCTTTACCAAACAAGGTCTAAATCAATCCAAAATGTAACTGGCAGCTAGAAAGCACCCTCTAGTCAGTGTCTGGGTCAGGAAACATATAAGGAGAAGTGGATTTAATCGAATTGTGATGTTTCTGATAAAACACAGCCCTGACTTGTGTGTTATGCAGTGAGTTTATACCTGCACCTGATAATCTCTTGAGGAGCTACCTAAATACAGCTATCCGTATAGATGTGGATGTATTTCTTGAGTACCAAACATTGCATAAATTCAAATAGTACAAAGGAGTAAAAAATGCAAAACAACACACAAGAACCCTTTATGCCCATCTTTCAAAATTCAAAGATTTCAGGGTTTTTCAGCTTCCTTTCTAAGCCTTACTAAACCTCGTTCTTTACTGATAGCAGATGATTCATACTTGAATTTCTTCACACTTGTGGCTGTTTTATTTGGCTTGGGCTGCTCCAGGTTGATATTCAGGAGGCTTCCCAGTATTTGCAGATTTTTCTTTTTCTCCGCAGCAAGCTCCTCGTCTTCATCTGCCTTCAGACTGTTTGCCTCTGCTAGGAAAAAAATAAATACATTCTATCTACTCTGCTAAGCTTGTAATGTGGATGCCTAACATTTACTATGGTACTAGAAGAGCTCACATCTATGAACACATCACTTGCTTTTATCTTGAAGCTACTTGAAGGTTTTCTGCCTTGCACTGTAGAAAACCTTTCATTAGAAACGTCACAGGCATCTATTTCATGGCAAAGTCAGAGCATTTATTTAACCCAGTCCCTGATTGCATCACACAACTGTGCAACCCCCCTGCCACTGACAGATGCTCTACACATGACCCCAGTAAAGCAAGAAAGGCTCTTGGAAGGCTCTATGGCCACCAGTAACCAGGAAACGTGATCAGCTTTACCTTCTTCCTCACTGTCACTCTCAAGGAATCGAGCATCCATGCGGAACCTTTCATCAGTGCCAAAGCGAGATTGTAGCTGCAGGAGCTGAACAAATGAAACAGATGCTATTAAGCACTGGAGAAGAGAATCATAATTCAGGACCTTTTTTTGTTTACTATAACAATGGCAACATCCTCTTTTGGTGCCTTTTTCAGTAATTTCTTTGTATATGAAGATGACAATGTCAGAGAAACTCCTCCCACTCCCCACCACACATTATGTCCTTCCTTTATGGGAATTCTGTTTTAAGTTCACAAAAATCATATTCAGCAAGAATGAAAAGACACAGGTTATGCTCTTCTGAAGTGGTGTTATGGAGACCTTGAGGAAAACTAAATTACAGTAATGGCTTCACTCACTTTTTCACCAGCTTTGCCTTCAAACTGGGGCTTAATTTTGAATCGCTCATCATCCGTATCCTCTTGCTCATCCTCACTGCTTTCAAACAGTCTGCCCGAAGGTTTGGGAGCTGACTTATCCTTTGTTACACAAAGAGAAACGAAGAGAAAAGCAGCTGTTCACATTAGTTTGAGAATGCAATTGTTCATGTGCTCTCCAGTTTAGCTGAAATAGCAGATTTCTTGCACAACCAGCTCTCTTCCTGATCCATGTGCTTCAAATCTTACCTTGTCCACACACCTTGTACAATTTCACTGTACAGTTATGACTATTCAGTTTTACCATAGGCACAATACCCATGCAAAGGGAAACTCAGGTGTTACAATAGGAGATAGTTTGGTATAAAAATTCAACTTTACGATTGCGTCACACTGATTTTTTCCCAGTAACACTTACTTCTCCGTGCCCATTTCCCAAATTTGCATCCTTTTTCAACATCTCATCCACTTCAACTTTGTCTTCCACATCAGAATCAAATATGATGTGTTTGTGCTGTCCTGCTGGCTGCCTGTCCTAGGAGAGAGTCAACTGTCAAGTCAAACACATCAAATACCTGCTGTGCTCATCTGAAAGATGTTTTCATGACACAAAAAGAGGAATCCACTATTACTCTTGCAGGTATTCCAGGGAGAAGGTATGCAGCATTTTGTATACTCTCAAAAGAAAACTGGCAATGTCATTAGAAATTCCAGAGTATGATTTCTAAACATCTTACTGCACATGTATTAACCACCCTCTTCCTTGTATTGTGTACTATTCAAGCAGAAGTTGTAATTACCAGATTTGAAAGAGCTCCTTGAATGAGTTTCTTCTGTAACTCCCTCTCTCTTTGTCTCTCTTCCAGCGCTGCCAGCCTCCTCTGGTTGTCCTGGAGCTGTTTCCCTAGTGTACTGGGCTCCTTTGAGGCAGCAGCTCGAAGACAAAGCTCCTGATCTTCCAGAAGACTTGTGTTCTCATTGCCACCTTTATTACCTTCACATTCTGTATTTCTTTTGCTTGTATTCCTTTTTAATGTTTTGGAAAGGAGTTTTGGGCTCTTCAGCTGCTGTATAACGTGCTCCTGGGCCCCTGCAGCATCACTGTCTGTGTCACTGCTCTCATCACCATGATCAGCACTGGCAGCAGCAGCTCTGTGCTCTGAATTTTGGTCTTGTAGAGAACTCACACCTTTATTCTTTCCTTGCAAATGAGGCCTGGAACCAGGCTGAAGTCTCTGACCTGCTGAGGAGGCAGCAGCTGACAGTTCCTCATGCTGTTCCAAAGGCACTTTGTGTCTCTTTTTGCTGCTGACTTCCAGTGAACACAAGGGACGGTTCTTTGACTGATTTTTAGATGACTCCTCCCCAAAATAAGAAGTACAAGCTTCAACTCCCAAACTTTCTACAGACTTCTTCTTTAAGCCAGTGCTGTCCTTACTTAACTCTTTTACACAAAGGGACCCCATTCCTCTGAAGGGCTGATATTTCAAATGTGAATTATTCTGTCCCTTAGAGCTTTCTTTAACAGCATCCTCCTCCCCTGCTAAAATATCAGCCAGCACATCTTCAGGACAGATGTTTTTTTTTTTAACTGCAGGGTGAAATTTAGAAAGTTTTGGTTTATTTACAGTATTATCCTTGGGATTATCTTCAGCACTGGACTGACAAGGACTCTGTTCCCTGCCTGACCCCTCTGCAGGTGTCCCAGTGTTTTCTGCAGCCAGTGCTTTTAAGTCATCCAAGGTAAGGTCTAAGCGGTAACAGTTTTGCATCATAGACTCATAATCAGAGCTGGTTTCAGACTCTGAACAAGAGCTGTCACTATCACAGGTCTCTGTTGTACTGCTGGCTGCTGTACTCTGCAAGGCAGCAATTCTGGATTTTTTGATTTTCCCTTTTCTTTCAATGTGTTCTTCTTTTAAACTGCGAGGTTTCAGTGAGGAGCTATTTATCAAACCACTTCTTTTTTTAGATATTATTTCTTTATTTTTCACCCTCCCCTGTTTAGAGTCTTCTGGAGTTCTACTTTCAGCAATGATTTCAACTGTATCTGCTGAATCATAACCATTATCACATTCCATAGTCTCTTTCTCTTTGTTACTTCCTTTGATAGCTTTCTTCATGGCATCTGAATTGCTTAAGGACCAGTGGCTACTGTATTTTAATTCAAAATTATCTCCAACAATTTCCAAGTGTTCACTTTCAGTCTCAACATTCTCAACTTTCTGTCTTTCTGCCTCTTTCTTTACCATTGCTCTGATCTCCTCTTCAGAATCAATGTCACTTTCAGAAACACAGGTATTATTTTTGGCTGTAACTCCATTAGCATTTTTAGATATTTTCCCATCCGCTCTCCTTGCTGGAGGCAATTCCGACTCCTCACGAGGTTTGGGTTTTGATCTTTGGCCGAGCTGGGGTGAGTCTGTGTGTTTGGGATGTGAAGGGCACCCAGAGGACAGAGCTGCTCCATTCAGGGCCTCTCTGCCCAGCTGCCTCCGCTTCTCCGGTGCTTTCCTGGTCACAGGGAATTCCCCTCGCCGCTTCCTGCTCACGCTGCCATCTCCCCCTTCCAGGCTCCAGGTGAGCTGGGATACAGGAGCTGCATGTGCCAGCTCTGGCTCCAGCTTCCTCAGGTTGTGGCAGTACTTCGAGGGGTCATACTTCACCACGTTGGTCTGAGTTAAGGATTTGAAAGCCCCCAGTTCTTTCAGCAGACTCAGGGCTTTATGAAGAGGCTGAATTCTGCAGGAAAGGACAGCAAAGAATCCTCTCTCATGCTATGACTGTAAGCCTTTAAGCGACTGAGTGCAGTGTAAAACAACTACTCATGTCACACAAACTTACTGCAGGATTTACTTGGGGGATTCAGTAAATTAAGCCTGACAGAGGAATAAAAATTAGGACTGTCAAGCAACTGTTTTCTCATATGACAAAAGAGGGAAGGGAATTGCGTTCAAGGCCAAACAATCAGAAAAGGATATTTTATTTTTTTGTTGATTCCTGAGGTGCAGGATAGGCAAGACTCTGCCAAATTTTCCAACAACCCATTTCTGAAAGAAAAGAAAAATAATCAGTGTTTAAAAAAAAAAGAGAGTAGAATTAACTCTGGAACAAAACAAATGTTTATTCCTGAATAACAAAAACACTGTGATTAATTCTTTTTTTCTTTATTCTCTCTAGTGAGCCCTACCATGCAACTTGGCCAGCCTCCTTCTCAGAAACAAAACAAACCAAAGCCAACCAAAAAAATAAATTTCTACAACCTATAAATAAAGAGTGATAACAAGGAATTAAATTTCTTCGTTTTTAGCACAGGGTTTTAGCAAGGTTTCTGGTTTATGAATTAACAGTGGTGCCTACAAAGACAGGATCACTATTATTTTGTTCTTTTCCCCCTTCTCACAAAAAAATTTAAAAATCCCTCCAAAACCACTCTGTGCTTAGCAAACAGTTTTGAAAACTTTGTAGTAAATACAAATTTTGTTGCCTAAATTTGCATGTCAGGGGACATGCTTACTTTTGTAAGCATGGGCAGACCCTGATCCTGTGCTGAAGCTCAATCTAGCCACCAAAAGTTGTGTGGTGCATAGAAATAATTCCCTTTCCAAGCTTTTAAGGGTGACACAACCATATTCCCAGTATAAATGAGGAGCAGGGCATTTCCTCATTTCACATGGCAAGAGTGGACAGTATGATCATGATTATTTCCACTCATTGCAAATAATGACAGGAGCTCTTTCCATGTCTACACACGAGGTATTTCCTCAGAGTACTTTCCACAGCTTGGACTGTCACTCTTAATAATGAAGTTTCTTTACATAAAGGATAAATTTGCCATGAATTTAGATGCAATGAGCTTGCTTTTTGTTGTTTTATTTCTCTTATACATCTACCCCACCATACCTTGTGGTCTGGCACCTCTGTACCTGGTACTGCTCTCATGTGGAAGTCCACAACTCCCTTTTTTTTCAGTGATTCCAACAAACACATTTGGTCATTTCTTTGCAGTTTTTCTTTCTGCAGCTTTGCTTCCTCCCTCTCCGTGGCCAGCCTGTACCAGAAAGTACATCACACATGAGAAAAGGAGCAGAATCGGAGCTGGCAGTGATCCCCTCCCACAGAACAGCAGCCACTCACTACCCAGGGCATTAACACCCATCACCTCTGAGGGAACAGTGATGCAAAACCTGTTACAGCATCAAAGATAAATCAACAGCCCAGAGAGTCGAGCAAAACTGAAACAATAAGAGTGTACAAAATGAAACTACAGCCATAACATTACCAGATAAGCAGAAAAAAGGCAGTTTTAGCAACAACATACATTTGAAAAGATTGGTTTCTACCTGTGCAAAAAGCTTTCTTTGGCCAACTCAATTTGCAGTGTGCCCCCTTTCCATTTTGTTTTATTTAAAACTGACATGCCTGCAAAACAAAGATGGGAAATGAGTGTTTTCTACATCAAAAAAAAAAAAAAAAAAAGCCCATCAGAGACTTTACTAGGTCTCCTTCTATGACAGCCTGAGGTTCCCCCAGCATGACCTTGTACCTGACTGCTCACTTGGGTTAGGGCTACATCTGAAAGGGCCAATATCCAAATCTTAAACCAGCAGGTTTACAGCCAAAACTGAAGCTCTCCCTTCAAAAGTGCCCAATGGCAGCATTCCCCAGACCCAGGGGCACATTGCAAAAGAAGCTTTACATCAGCTCTTCTTCTGGGCGTCCTCTCACAGAAATCAATTCCAGTGTTTTATAGATCCGATGAAAGCACATGAAGCATAAAAGGCTTAGAACAAACACACAGGGTGCCCAGAGCAGCTGTGGCTGCCCCATCCCTGGAAATGTCCCGGGCCAGGTTGGACAGGGCTTGGAGCAGCCTGGGACAATGGAAGGAGTCCCTGCCATGGCAGAGGGTACAATAAGATGATCATTAAGGTCCCTTCCAAGGCAGACCATTCTCTGAGCCTCTGAAACTCACAAATCACCTACTTCAGTCACAAGGGATCTTCTCAATCTGCTCACAGCAATTTCTGAAAACTTCAGCAAAGCAGCTTCCACAAAACTGCAGCTTAAAGAAAATTAAATTAACCTGACAAGAAAATGAAGGAGGCTCTGCCATGACCACAGCTGGATGTGACAACATGAAATGAGCTATCAGCAATGTAACTTGGCTCAAAAACATAACTAAGGAAAAAAACCAAACACAAAAAAGTACTTACACTTTTTCAGATCTGCATCAGAAATGCTGACACTGATGTAAGCAAAAGTTTTCATAGGATTCCCTGATCAATGACAAACATTAAGTTAGTTTCTATGTAGCTTCATAATTTCCTTTTAAACTGATGTGTCTCTAAAGCAAAAATTCCACTTCATGGTCCAAAGAGAAAAGCAAATAACTTTTAAAAATTGAAAGAAAACTGTTACCCTGATCATCTTTCCTGGTAATAATCTCTGCCTCCAAAACATGCCCAAACTTGCCAAATCTTTCTTCCAGCTCAGCCTTGGAAACCGTATGGCCAAGCCCTCCAACATAGAGACGTTTGGAAACCTGTTCCTTCCCCATGCTGCCAAGCCAAGGTGTCACACCAGAACATGCACTCTGTTCCTCTGCAAGGAGACAAAACAGTTCAGTGACACGCAAATTCCTGTGATTAGAATAATGAATCAGGGACAAATCAGTGCATTAAAAAGCCACGAAAAACCTTACGAGCAGAGCACTCCTTTGAGTTGCAGTGGGTAACACACTCTGTTCCACAGCAGCGACAGCAAACCCCGCGCTGCTGCAGGAAACCGGAGCTCAGGGCTTTTTTAAAACCCTGAACCATATAACTGAAGTATACAACTTCAGCGAGAAGCTGAAGCGAGAATAAGCGCAAACGGCTCTTTACAATATAACCCAGGGGTTCCCTATGATAGGAACACAGCCCACACCCCACCCCTCCCCTCCCGGGGGATGTCGAGGGACCCCCGGCCTGAGGAGCCCCGGCCCGGCCTCACCGCCGCCATGTGCGAGCCTAGCAGCGCCACCGCCTTACCTTCCCCCCCGCAACTCTTCCCAGCGCTCACTCGAAAAAAAGGGTTCCGCCTGCTGGTGCCGCTGGATTCTCATCGGCTGCTCGCCTCGGCTGGGTTCCTGTTTCCGGCCGGTCAGGTGTGCTGGGAACACAGGGGCTGGGTCCTGTGACAGCGGAGGCTTTGAAAGTGACTAACCGGGAAGAAAAGGGGAGGCGTTTTCCGGAACGCGTGAGTAACGATTAACGCGGACAAGGGGACAGCGGCCAAAGCAAGGCTTTTTTGCTTTCATTTATGATAAAGAACTCGGGAATTACCCCCCCAGCGGCTCTGTTGTTCGAAAGGGAGGGGAAGGAAGGCGCGGCCGGCGCCACCCGCTCGGTCAGCAGCTGTGGTAGCGCCCAGGCTCGTGAGTTGGCGCGCGGTTCGAAAAGTGCGGGACGCGCGCGCCGGCTCCCGCCGCTCAGCGCCCTCAGCGCCCTGCCCTCAGCGCCCTGCCCTCAGCGCCCTCAGCGCCCTGCCCTCAGCGCCCTCAGCGCCCTGCCCTCAGCGCCGGCTCCCGCCGCTCCTCTCTCAGGGCCGAGAGTCCGCGGCTGTGGTGGCTGCCGGGGCTCCCAGGGCTCCCGACTGCGCTGCTCGGACACCCGTTCCGCCCCTGGGGCACCTCTGTCACCTGCGAGTCTCGGCGCGGGTCATTCCCGGCTCCTCGGACGAGTCGCGTTTCAGCATCGCCCTGCGGAGGTCTGAAGGGTTTCTTCTGCAGGGAAGCAGCAGGCTCGGAACGCACCGGTTCGGTTCTCACAAACGCTCCAAAGCGCTTCCCAGCTCCTCCTGTGGCAGCATAAAGTCAAATACTCTGAGCTGTAAACGGGCAGGTACGTAAAAATGTGAAGGATGTGATGTTAGTGGGTAAATATTTATAAATATACACACGTATGATATATAAGAGGAGAACTGTTTGTAAAAGTTCTGTTTTACTTGATTCAAGAGTAGGTATTTTTTTCTAGATATAAAATCTTTGAGTCTTCTGCCGCCTAGTGAAATCCTTGAGTTTAGGTAGCTGTAAGTAGTTTATGTCTCCTGTTACTGCTGTTAAAAGAAGCATTAGCTGACCTCGGGTAATGTTTTACTTTTCCACACCATACTCTTTATTGTGACCATGACTTTCTTCACCATATCCAATTCAAAAAAATCTGGGGAAGACTGGGTGATTATTTAATTGCATATGCTTCCTTTACTCACTAAGCTATTTTGTAATGCAAAGTGTGCTTTCGATGTTGTTTTCTTATGTGTGTTATAAAGGCACTGCTTCCTAGGAAACAAACAAATAAAATGCAATTTCCCCCTCATCCCCTTTGACTGAATGATGTTAGTGTGGAACTTGCACACCACATAGAGTAGGGGTGGTTTAAAACATTTTGAATACCCTGCATTTTAAATGAGCCCATATAGAGTAGGGGTGGTTTAAAAACACACAAAACTAAATGTTGGGGTTTTCCTGGTCAAAAAAAATTAGCCCCTTAGTTTTGAGCAGCATATATCTTCCACACACTTCTGAATGTGTTGTAGCTAGGCTGAATGTCAAATTACTATTTTTCCTGAAAACTGAGGTTTATTTTTTAAATTCTTGGTGAAACGTGTTTGCAGTTCGTGTCTCTGTACGTATATGTTTACTCTGAAGGCAGATTGTGCTAGGAGCAGCTGTGCCTCGTCTGCCCAGATGAGTCGTTAGGTCAATTGGTCAAAGCTGGGTTCCATTTTTGTGTCTGATTGCAGTTGGTTTTTACCTGTGGAGCAGCTTGTTGTTCTATTACAGCAAATGTGAAACAGCTGAGTGCACTCCTGGATCAAATAATGACTAATTAAAAAGGTTCTTAAAGCCTCTGACTCCATTAGATCCCTGATTTAACTGTTGTCTCTGGAGGCTGTGCGCTGCTCTGTATCTTGAAACAATTGCCTAATGTTATATTTGTGATTTTAGAAAATTGAATGTTCCTGAGAAATATCCTTATTTTGTTTTATGCAGTGATTCTGAGAAATGGATGAGGGTCTTTTTCAAGCTTATGAAGATGAAATCCAGGCACTGGAAGAAGAAATTAGGCTGTTGACAGAAAAGTATGAAGATATGCGACAAGAATCCACCTTCTTTTCTGATGAGGAGATACTGAAGTCAATGTATGCCTTTTTTTTTTTTTTTCATTTGTTAGATTAATAGAATTTCTTTGTCAAAATTGTTTGGGATAAGCTTTTGCGTCTGTGTTAGGACTTTGTAAATGTAAACTCCATGGATGAAATAAGTCACTTATATGAGTAAAGGCATCTTAGCTCCCTTTTCTTGGATGTTTTTGCACATATCTCAAAATGGACACTTGCACCTCCAAACTTGAAATAAAAGCTGTGTCTACCTGGCAGTGAATGGAAAGAGTTCATGTAAGTTACAATAGGTTTCTTGTTTCCAGCAATGTGATCCAACTGAAAGTTGACTCCTTGGAAACTGATTTGGGTCTGAAAACCATCAGCTCCCATTACTAATGCCTTTTATTTAATGATATTGCTAATGATATTGCTGTACTGACATGTTATGTTTAACTATTTTGCCCTTTTGATTTTTTTTTCCCATTCTAGAAAATCATTCCAAAGAGAAACTCAGGGAGAAACCAAGGAACATGAATCTCCATCAGACCTGAAAGCTCAGCTTGAAAGTCTAGAAACAGATCTCTCATTTTTAATGGCATTTACTGGGTTTCATTTCACAAGTCATTCCAAGAAAACAGTGGAAAAAAGTAAGCAGTTTTCCAACCAGTAAGCAACTGAGCACACTGGTTGCAGTTCATCTGCAAACCTCTGTTCTAATTCACGGTTAGCAGAAAGACCATTACTTTGAAATACAATAAGACTTGGTTCATCAACAAAATAGTTTCTGAGTAAATATTGTCCTTTTGTTCATGGGAAAGTGACAGACTACTATTGTGCTTTGCATGAGGGAAGGTGGAGTTAGTTGTTGGTGTTTTTTAGCATGTTAAACTTCTTTACATGAGAAATGGTAACGGTACTTTAAATATGACTAAGGGAAGAAATGCAGTAGTTATTGAATAGAAGTGTAATTGATTATTTTGTTAACTTGATTTTGTAACAGCTCGAAACAGGACGGTGCAGAAGCACAGATTATCAGGGAAGTGTCACTCCCTGTCTTTTCAACTGGAATTCCAGCTTCTTGAAATGCAGGTAAGGGTCAATATATGCTTTGAAAAAAAAACAGCTACCAACCAAAACTTCAAATGGATAAATGTCACTGCTTCCTTTTCCAGCTGAAACCTTCAACTGTTTAATCTACGTTTCAGTGTGTTCTTTTGGCTCTTTAACATCTGGACCCAGCTTAGGAATTCTGTGTGCATCCGAGCAAGATAGTAGATGGTAGATAAAAGGTCAGGTTTAGTGTTCAGCCACAAAATGGTTACTGTAGAATTATTTAGGTTGGAAAAAACCTTCAAGATCAAGTCCAGTTGTTAACCCAATACAGCCAGGTCTTTATCACCTTTCCTTCCCAAAAGATGCTCCCTGCAGGTTTCTGACTGACACTGAGGTAAAGCCCTGGGAGCACTTGGTGTCCTCCAGCTCTGCCGGGTGCCCACTGGGGCCTGACCCAGTACAGCTTTCATCCCACTCAACACATTCTATTGTCACATATCTTATTCTGGAAATTGGAAGATGCCAAATGTTACCTCTCAGGAAGAAACAGGAAAAGCTAAAACACTACAAACTTCAGCAGGTCTCTTTGTTGGGTTGGGTTTGTTGGTTTTTTTCCTTTGGTTATATTTGTGTGTGCTTGGTTAATGTGAGTAATCATTGCAGCACTGCTGCAAGTTACACCAAGGATTGCAGATTTTCTGGGAGGGAGCTTTTTCATAAGACTCTATTCTTAGCACAGAATTCAAGATGCTAAGCAAAGGAAAACAGCTTCTACCCCAATTTGCAATAGCAATTTTCTAACACTGTTCTACTTTGTCATGGTATTTCTAACATCACAAAAACTTTATTTTTCAGCTTAGCTTTAAAATTGTGGTTTTGTTTTTGTTTTTTTTTATTTAATGAGATGGGACTGAGAGTGAACAGTAAAAATGTCCTTCCTATTCTTTAGAAAAGCCATATTATGAATTTGGGAATTGAATATTTAGGCCACATGCGGGTTTTATCCTTTGAAACTACAAGGGTTCAGCTGTATGAGCAACCTCTGAAGTCCATTTGAGATTTAAAACTTGTGGTCTTCATGATGCCTCTTCACATTTGCATGTATAAAACTGCACTTAGAATGTTTCTCAGCTGCATCTCCTGCAGCAAGAGGACATCTTTTGGTGTCAGTGGGGCTCAGAGGGGTTACTGGGTGTTAAATTTACTGCTTAAAACCATTGCACCACTGAGCGGCAGCACTTGGCTGCCTAATGTCTAAAATTTGGGCTACTTTGAATGCTGATGAGATAGGGGATACCAGGTGTGTATACCCTCACTTCTGCTGTAAAAGGATAATTTTGAGCTGATTTTTGCATGATTTTTTTTTTTGTTGGTTTGCTAGAAGTACATCAAAATAAGTACTCAAAATAACCTGTCCTGACATTAGCACAGACAAGGTAGTGCAGTTATAACCAGATTCACCTGTCCTGAGGAGTAAAAGCTGTTTTTGGGAAGTGCCCAGCAGGTTGCAGGTCTGTTGGTATGCAGCAGAAGATCAGGAATAATTTTTTCACACTGTTAACTGTAGCTATTTATTCTAGTAGTGAAGTTACAATAGAGTTAATTCAACTTCATGATATTAAGTATTAGGAGAGGACATGAGCTTGAAAATCAGCCAAAACAAGTATAAGCCTTTGGGAAAGCAATAATTTAAAAAGTTTCTTTCTTGCCCAGAGATTTCCTTTTAAATCTTTTTATTTGGCCCCACAAAGGCATTTTGGCATGATAGTAACCCCTCCACTGGCAAACCAGTCCCTTCAGAAGGAGGCATGTTAGCTTGTGACTGCTGGCAGCTTCTCTACAGCTCCATCCCCCTGTTGAACCTTGTCTCTAAACCTAAAATGATTTTTCCTGATGTTATTTAGTACATCCACTAATCTCTGTAGTGCCTTGCTGTGCTTTTCCCATCTTTAGTGATGGCAGAAGCAGGGCTTCTGTCCGAGCAGCACAGGGCCTGCTGAGATGTGTGCAGTCCTCTCTTGCCATTCCCATTTGCTTGTAGTGACTTGGTATAAGAAGTTTCAAGTGAGACATTTCCTATGGTCTTCAAACCATGATTTTAAGCTTTTTCGTTCACTGTTACTGAATCCATTACTTTGGTGTGCTCAAGAATGCATAGCAAAGAGAATTAACTTCTTTTGCGGCCTCATTTCTACTCTGACCACCTTTCCTCATTCTTTTACAACTTATTAAGTAATTGAGAATAATTTTATTATCCCACTCATATTTCTGAGTAACAGTGACTGTAAAAAAGGACAATATTTTGAGACAAAACTATAGGGTTTAAAATTAAAAAAAAACCAGCCCAAAACTAACAGATAAAACCTTATATGTGAATTTTCTGGTATATGTGGCAGCTCAAGGCTGTGTTGAGATATGAGAAGAATCTTAAAGAAATGGGATGGATGTGACAAGAAGTAATGAACCTTCCTTTATATATTTTTTTCCTATGCTGACAAACTCAGGTCTTATTCCAAAAGCCTTGTGTGGATAATAGTGTTACTCTTGAAATGAAAGAAACTGTTCACACGCACAAACTGTAGTTTTAAAAATGCTATTTTAAGGATTATAGTAGTTAGCAGCATTAATATTTACTTTTTCCTGTATTTTTATATGCAAATAGGCACATTTTTCTCCTCACCAGAGCAATTTCTAAAATATTTTGTTGTTATTTCTCCAATCTAGAACAATGAGAAAGTGTCTGCTGTTGTTAGTGATCTCAGCATTATAATGGAATCCAGAGAAGATTCAAATGTGAGCAAGTTTGTGTCACGGTAAGATGGAATTTTTTGCTCAAGGCAAGTTATTGTGTGGGATATGGGATACTAAATGCAGTGCTGAGTTTTCCTGTAAATTGGTGGCAGCCTGTGTCTTTATGTGATGTGTCCTTAGCCCAACCTAAATACTTCCCATCCCTTATCTGTATCCTGGAGAGAAGATGACAGCCATGTGATTTTTAAGATCTGGAAAGACCTTTACAAATTCATGTTAGATAATTGTTCCTCACATGTCTACGTGAGCTGAGAGTGGGTAATGCCTAAAGTGCACATCCAGAACCCCTCTCCAGTATTTGCCTGTTTCTGATTCTCAGCTCTCAATTCCATTTCTCTTATTTGCAACAGGATTTATTTCACTGATATATTAAAAAAATGTAATTTAAAAACATGGACTAGTGTATTTGTCCAATGTAATTTGTGCAATGGCTTAAGAAAATTAACATACTAAAACTGAAATGTATGAATGAATACTGTTTCTTATTATTTTCTGGAGTATGCCAGCTTCTTGTGGTAATGGTCAAATTATTTGTCTGCAGTATTCCACTGAATTCTGCTAGCAAGCTGTTCTGAGAACAAATCCATTATCACTGAGTCATTGATTTAATTCTTTTTTTTAAAGTTGCTTCTTTTGTTTTCTATTATTTTTTAGGCTTGGGGAGGGAGAGGAAGGGCCAACAGATGGATGAAGAGAGAGGTCTATTTAGTTTCCTCAGGTTTCAGTAGTCTCTACTGAAAACTATTTTACTTAAAGGCTTTGAGATTTCCATATAAATCTACTAAAGCTTGTGGTGAAACTGGGAAGAACAGTTGACTGCTCTCAAGAAGTGGGATTTAGAAGAGGAAATTGCCCTGTTTTAATCATGAGTACTTTATGACAGCAGAAGTGTATTGGAACTTAACAGTCACGCTGGAAAGGAATGTGTTGAAGTAGTGTCAGACTCTATTTCATCCTGGCTGGAGCACTGCTCTCTTGTCTTTGTCTCTTCTCCTTTTTCACCTTGTGCCAGTTCTCGTAGCACAAGTTTTCATGAATGATAGAAGATGTCAACAAAGCAGGCAGTGCTTTCTCCTGAGCCTCCCTTTGCACGTGCCTCCTTGGCCTTGTGTCTGTGGATACCCTTGCAGCCACGTGGCCAACAGGATCAAGGGGGTCACTAGGTTGAAAAATACTTCTGAGGGTAGGGAACAACCCAAACTTGTTCCCCCATAACACCTTCAAATTTCACTTTTCCTGTGTGCCTTGTCCAGGCCACAGTGTGTGCTGGCAGTGTGAGGCAGTGAGTCCATGGCTGATGCTGGCAGTGCCTGTTTGAGAGCACCCCCTGTTCCAGTGAGTCTGTGATCTCCCTTCAGGGGCCTGTTCTCTCAAAACCCTTTTGTTGGGCTACTCCTCATTTCTTTTTCCAAGTTGTAATCCCCTCATGTCCAGTTTCAGACTTTTCCCGACTTGCCCCTTGTTCTTTATTTTGCTCCTAAAATTCCTACCACTTCCCTTCTTTTCCCTCCATTCCTGACCAGCTGAATCTGGTCTCCTGCTGTCTTGCTCATTTTCAGCCTCCCTACCAGTTTGTTTTCTTCTCTTGCTTCCTTGGCCCAGTCTTGCCAAATCCATTGTCTAGTTCTGTTCTGTTTTGTCTCCTGGCTGGGATGTTTTTTCCTCCCCAGTTTTCTAATTTTTTTTGGCTACGTTTTTTTTTCATAATACGTGTCAGAAAATGGTCTTTAAGAACAGCAGTGTTAAAAACCTGGCATTCAGTTCCTGCTTTGGCAGAAAATAGGGGAATGCTAGAACACTTGAACAATATCTTTTTAAATGAAGCAAAATGCAGCAGTCTGCAGGTACTGCTGTAATATATAAATGGTACATCTCTATATAAGAATTGTACATTTTTTAAAAGTGGGTATATTTTTATATAATTATTTTGTGACAATAACAGATGCATGCAAATGAAATCACAATATTTAGTTGTCTTTTTTTGGATTTCACATGTGTCCCCTTTGGACCACTTATCACTTTACTAGTGTGGAGAACCACAACATCCAATAACACTCTGGTCAGTCCTTTTTCCTTTTTTAGACTTGACACCCCGTTAATTGTTGGGGGAGTTCACCTTTGCATGGGTTGCTTAGGCAAATAGTGCAATTTTCATAATGCTTAAAATCTCTTACTTTTTACTATCTAGCTAGAATCTATAAGTCGGAGCGCAGGATTTAGAAAATGTGCATTATATTAAATACTGCATGGGCAAAGTCCCTTGCAAATGAAGAGAAGCAGGAATTCTCCCCCCAGCTTTGAGTCCTGCTTTCATTTTCTATGCTAATGTAGGAAGTCTTGCAGTGAGTTAAAATAGATTTTCTCCCTTAAAATACATAAAGGAACACATTAAAGTAGCTTAGGTACTCTTACAACAGGTAAATTTTCTATATACTTCTGTGTTTTGTTGATATTTTGTGAAAGTGTGTCTGGATGAAGAGCCCGTGATTTTAAGCTGACGGACTTACTCTCTGCCTGACTATCCTTTTCACTGGTTTTGGACGACTTCTCTGTAACATGGATGTTGGCATTGGAGACAGGTGTTTTCTGCTCCAAGTGGATTTTTGTAATGCTAAATTCTTTCAAAATAAAAAAAAAAAACTTGAATTTTACCATCCACTCTCTTATTACCTTGTTATTTTATACCATGTTTCCTTGGTATTTTAGCCTTTGCTGTAGTTGACTTCAGCAGGAGGAATTAGGCTAATTTGGGCTAATTAGGAGTTAGTGTTTATGGGTAGATTAGATGCTGAGAGAGTTTGCTGAACTGGTGAATTCTTACTCCTTTGCCAATATGGATTTACATACAGCTGTTCTTGCCACCAGATTCCCCCTTTCTAGACACTGAGTTCAGCTTTCTACCTTGACTTTAGCCAGTGCTATGTGAGCAAAGTCCATCCTCAGATATATTGGTTGACTAACTTCTACATTGGAAGCTGGTTCTTTGAACTTCTCCCCAAAGCTTTTTCTTCCTGTTGATGATCCAGCCTTGAAAAATATCTGCTGCATCACCTAAAAACAATTTTGAGGCAAAAAGGAAATAAACTAATTACCATGCTAAACCAAGGTCACAGTGTTTGTGATAGAATTTTAAATAGCCTAAATGTGGATTTTATAAAAATTGCCAAGTTCTTCAAAAAGAATTTCAAGTGTGTAGTTTGGTAACAAAGTTTTGTGTTCCCTTTTCCATGAGTGGAGCTTGAAAAAGCCCAGTGCAGTTTGTGTGGAATCTGTTCTCCAGGCACAGATGTGGGCAGTTGTTACCAAGGGTCCACAGTTCCTATAGAATGTGTAGACTTTGACATGTACAATTCAGAGTTGTGGTTAAAAACAGCTGCCAGACCAGGGCTAATGAGCTATTGTAAATCAATGTCTGTGTCCTTCCCGGGACTCACTTTTCCCAGTGCTGCCAGCATTTTTTTCATCTTGGCCTGATTTTGTTGGCAGCTGTGACTACTGTGGTAACTTCCTTTAATGATGCTGTTCTTTCCAGGCTGGGATAAAACTTGTTTGGCTTTTCTTTCACATTTTCAATATCTGAATGACCTTAATGTATTTTTTTCCAGTTTCTTTGTGTAACTGGTTAAGGTTTGCTGTTCCGATATATCAAATAGAGCAGGATTGAAAGCACAGTTCTCCCTGGGCAGGCTGAACTGACTTTGTAATCCACTGTTGTAGCCATTCTGTGAATGCCTCAAGTCTCTGATCTCAGCTGTTCTGAAAATCAAAAAAAAAAGCTAATCTCAGAATGGATGTTAGAAGTCTAATTTACATTAGAAATTAAATACTCTAACTTTCTGAAATATTCTCAAACATCAGTCAGGTATCTTAGGTTTTGTAAACTTGTAAAATCCTATATTAGTAACCAAAATAAATATTTGTACTACCAAAACAGTGCTTGCCAGGTGTGTTTTGATGATGGCTAATAGTCTGTGGCTTCATATCAACAATGACATGAAGCCTTTCACCCTTATGTTTAAATAATCATGTTACTTCAGGTATTCTGACATGTGCCTTTTGTGGAGTTCTGCATCCTTTGCATTCCGGCTGCGTTTGTTTAGTGAAAACTGCACACCCTTTATGAGCTTTTTTTCCTCTTTTCCTCAACAACCCTGCGTGTATGGCTTGCTGCCTGACAGTTTGTCACCTTCTATTGTCTCTTTTCCTTTCTCCATCCTGATTCTCGCTAGAAATTCCAGAAATAAACATTTATACCTATCTTTCTCTCCCACTCTCCCCCCAGCATAAGAAGGAACATGGACCTGTTGGAGCAGGTCCAGAGGAGAGTGAGGAAGATGTTCAGAGGGTTGAAGCCCCTCTGCTCTGGAGACAAGATCACATCAAGGTTTAACTGTCTGACAAAAGTTTTGATTTAGTTGCCCTGTGTCATCAGGCCTCCTTTCATCGTGAAGCTGCAAGGTTAATCTTGAAAAGCTGAATGTCATGTGGGCAGAGGCAGGTAACATGTCATGTAGAGTTAGTTGGCTAGCACAAAGATTTTGGGCATATTTGAGGGTTAGTGATGCAATTTGGGAAATCTTACCCTTTTGCAGGTTTGGGTTTTACTATGCACCATCCTAGAATTTATTTAGAACATGAGTTGAACAAGAATAAAATCAAACTAAGATTTTGCAGGTGACTACTTTGTTCCCACATTTTACATGCAAGACAAATGCTAGAAACACTGGTTTAGGAATGTGTTCTTCAACCTCTTTTTCAGCCATTACACTACAGCTTTTTTCAGCTTTGTAATTCTTATTTTGGGTGATTTCTACTTCATATTCAAACAATACTAATTAATTTTTTTAAGTGTTAATTTTAGGCCATCATATTGATAGATCCGATTATGAGTGGGTTGAACAATATATTTTTGTTTTATAGCACTGAAGAATGTGGAGATCTTATAACATTTTTCAGAAGCCTTTCAACCTATGCTGAGTGGTATGAGCATCGTAGACACACCTTCCTGCATTTCAAGGTAGTGTCTGTCAAGCCTTTATTTATTAGTACAATATTTATTGTTTTAAGAAGTTTAGTAAGACAGAGCATTGGAAGTGAAACTGGCTGTCTTTAGCAGAATATAGATCTTAATTTTGTATGCGGTGGTGAAGAGAATATGAGCTAAAAATTTGTGCTGTGTTCAAGGGGCAATTGAGCAGCAATTGCTGTGTTCCTCATGGGTGGAGGAAAATAAGACTGTGCCTTTCTGTGAAGGAGTAAGACAGTTTGCTTTGGTATTATATTTTATTTTTATTGAAAAAAAAAAGAAAAAGAAGAAATTAAAAGAAAATAACACTTGTAGTCTTTGGCATATAAATGTTGGTTTTGAAGGATTAGATCTGTTTCTCTTGAAGATGTGTCAGCATGTGTTTGGACGACAGCACTTTCAGTTCTGGAGTGTTTTACTTGTGTGGGAAATAAACTGTTCCTCCCTCCTAACTGGAACATAGTATTTGAGCTTAGTTTTAAATTACCGGTATTTGGCTTGTTTGTTTTGGCTTTGTGCTGGTTTTAAGATAAACAACTAATCCTTGGAGTAAAAATACTACAGTCTTACAGACACAAAACATCTTACGTGATGCTTAATGTTAGAGAAGGATGTTTAGCTGCTTAATTGTTTGTGGTTTCTTGGCTGAGTTTTACATTCCTCAAGAATTTACTGTCATTAAACTCAACACCATCTTTTCAGCTGTAGTATCAAGTGGGAACTGCATAATTTCCTATTTTTTTTAGTCTTTTAGGCCTTTGAGTTCTGTGCTGAATTAATCAATTTCTATTATCCAACCAACCAGAACAGAAAAAAGAGTTCTATTTTCTGACAGCACTAAAAAAAAAAAATCCAGTCCTCAGCTGAGCAATGAACTGGCATTGCCTAATCCTGCTGGCTTTTGTCTAAGGGCTTTTCTGTAATCCCTCCATAGAAAAGGTAGGGCACCAAGAGCTTTAGGGCTCTGCAATTGTTTTTTCCAGCTTCCCTTGTTGCTTTCTGATCCTTAGATCAGCAGTGACTGTGGTTTCTGGGACAGTGATTTGGTGAACTGTTGTAAATATTTCTCATTCTAAAATACAATAAAAAGGAAAAAATAGGAAAGTTTTGGAGACAATTTTCAAATTGTTATTATATAAGCGGTTTTTAAAAGTATTCAGATGTTGAGTTTAAACAATGAAATTATCTACTAGTTGCTAAAAGATGTGTGAAGATAATAAAATAATTCATTGAAGACATTACAAGTTTGTCAGTATTACAGATATTCTTTCTAAAGGTAGTTTTATTTCCATGGGCAAAGACAAAGATAAGGTTGAAAGACAAACCAATTTGGGAGAGTATTTACCAAATATGACTGACTGTGTGCTTATGAAGAGTATTTTAGGCCATGTTAGTTTTGTTAGCATTGCTAATAATTTAATTTCGAAACACAAGACTTTCTCAGGTAAGAGAATTAATAAAAGGTGCAAAGGTCAAATCTGACTATTCAAATAACTAGATTGTCATGGACAATGTATATTTGTAATTTAATGTTTTAGTAATTTGTGGGAAAGCAATTAGACATATGTTGTTAATATATGCATAAAACCAACTCAGGAGTCTATCCTGTTAATATTCACAGTTATATAAAATTTAAAATGAGTCTGTAATCTTTCTATTTATTTTTTCCCCCTACCTGCTCTGTAGACACCCCTGTTTTGGAGAGAAAACTGTTGTGGGGGGGGAGTCTTAGGTTTATAGTTAAAAAGAAAATTGCCAAGGCTTCTGTGTAGAAATAAAATACTTTCTGATACTTTCCTCAGAGTGTAGTGTACAAACACCAAAGGTAGTTAATTTTTTCTTTCCTGTTTTGGTACTTGAGAAGAAAGGGATAATGTAGAAGTGGATGAGTACCTCAAGTAATATTGAATGTTTTGAGATTAATGGCAATTCAAGATCAATTCAAAAAAGGTTTCAAAGGAGCAAGTGGAGTGTTCACCAAGTATTCTGTATGGCAGGTCTTGCTATTGTCACAATAAAGATGTCTGTAAAATGGGTTTACGTCTGCAAATAACCTTCTAACCTTAGTCTGCTGTGAGGCTGGACAACTGAGACATGTTGGCAAGGCTGGAAGAGCAGGTTGTTGCAGCTGATACTGATAAACAAGAACAAAAATTCAAGTTTTATTGGAAATTCAGAACAGAAATGAGTGATAGGAAAAAAAATGGTTTACATTCAGCTTGATATTAGTACTGGTCACAGAAATAGGAGGTGGAAATCCTCCCTCCTGAAGCCTTTCTCACTTCATGTTTTGATTAACTTGCTGTGAATGGGGAAAATAAAGTCAAACACATGGAGAATTTGGTGCCTGCATGAGACATTCAGAAGGTACCACTCGTCTACTTTGGTTTGCTCACAAAGTGTTAAGAGCATTAATTAGTTACTGATGATAATTAGTAGATTTCAAAAATATATACACTATTTTAATGTAAAATTAATTGTATGGTAGTAGGTAGGTGTTAATGATTACATGTGTGTATATATTACAGAAATATGCATTTATTTGTGTATACACATTTTTGGTGATATTTACTGGTATTTATTTATTTTGGTGACTTACTGAAAAGCGGTTTAGTAGCAATGGTTTGTGATGAAAATAAGATCAGAGGCTGCTGCTTATGTAACATTATTACACTTACAGCTGTGTTTTCTCTGTCTTAGGCATTTATCACAAGAGATGTGAGAGAATTGATGGGTTTAATTTTTTCCAAATAGAAATTTGGCTTGACATTGGAATGTATTTTTACATGCTTTGAAGTTGTTTTTTATGTTTGGCTAAAGACCTGGGAACATCAAAGTTTTATGATTTATGTGGAAAAATGAAAACAAGTATTGCTGCCGGACTTGGTTTTGTTCTCAATTAAGACAATGGAATTTCCTTCTTGTTACACTAAATAACTTAAAATGGAAAATATTGGGGTTGCTGTTTTTCTTTGGTAATGGGTTCAGGGCAAAAATCGGTTTTCAGAATTAAGTGGGCATCAATTCCCCATAACACAAGCACTAACAAATCAAGGCTTAGCTAAATAAGATAAATAAAACTAATACAAAATATTTTGTAAAATCAATATTTTAGATGTAGTGATACATCATCATGCATTTGATGCTTAACTATTTCTACTAATTAGGAATCTATACTAGCTTCAAAATCAGTACAAAGTGGATGTGGTAATAATAACTAGCACACCTTTGGCATTCATTTGTCTGGAGGCTTTACACCTGTGGTAGGTATTGGAAGGGAGAAACTGGATGTCAGAATTGTACAGTTGTGGAATTAAAAGCATTGTGCCCTTTATCAATGATGGCAAATTTTAGATGAACTGAGTGTCAAGGCCTGCACGTGTCAATTTGTATTTTTAATACACTGAATAAGTTCAAGTCGTTGAGTGGAATGGTTGAAGTTACCTCTGATTTCAGAACAATGATGGAATCTTTTCTTTGTAACTTCCAAGTCTAATTTGATTTTTCCCTAATGGTCAGAAGTATTGTTGCAGAAGGGTAATTCTCTTTCTTTGCTCTGACATCTAGATGAAATCGTACTTATTTACAGGTAAACACATTAATTCAGCTTTGCTTTTAACTATATGGTCACATTTCCTGTCAGGAGAAGCTGTGAAACCAAGGCTTGGTCGGCATCATTAGTTAATAACAAAGGTGTTTGAGTCTGTAATGCTGCAGGTAGACCGTCCTTTTAAAATAGGAAGCTGGTGTTGCAAAAACAGCTCTTGTGAGAACAGCTCAGCAAAACATATATATTTCACTTAAAAATACATTGTGTAAAAATAAAACACATGTTATTTTCAAAGCAGAATAGTAGAAGGAAGTCTAAAACATCTTTGTAAAATTCTAGTTGCTATGTTGCTTGGTGTACTAAACCTAAATAGGAATTATTCTCATTTACCATCAATCAAATTTTTAAGGAAATGTTAATGAATTTAAGCTTTGGGGTGTTGTATTTCTAAACATAACTTTCTGTCATCTGCATCTTCATCCAATACGCTTTTGAAGGTCCACTGAAAAGATTTCACTCTGGATTAAAAGAGTGGGATTAGAATTCAGAAGAATTTTTCCTCTTTGGTTTGCTCAAAGAAAATCTTTAATTGGTCTGAAAGTAAAATGTGGTGGTTGTTCTGAGTGCTGGTAAAGAATGAGAATAAGCAGTTTTGTGTGATTTTATCTAAAGAGTACGTGGTGAAATAAAAGTTGAGATAATGTGTGTGCATGTTTATATATTTTTACACTTTCATTAACAGAAAAGATTCTGAAAGCATGAGGGACACCATAACTACTAAAGTGACTGGTTTGAAATGGTTATTTCAGAGGAGAACGGTGCAACATAGCAGAAGGTCCTGGGTATGCAGGGAAAAGAGCATTAGTAAGGGAGAGGATATGAATTTGTAAACAGAGGAAGAAGTGATCCTTGTTAGCATGCCTGGGTCTGGCATGTGGGGTGGCACGAGGAGTGCTAGTAGTACGTTCCCACGGGCAGCATCCTCAGGCAGGAGAAGGCGTTGACGTGCTTGGCCAGGACGATGGGGTTGCCCTCCATCCTGATCTCGTCCATCCGCGTGCGGATGTAGCGCGTGTTGTTGGACTTGCAGAACGTGTCATCCGTGATGGTGGTGATGTTGTTGTACTGCAAACCAAAACATTTTCATAAATAAATGCATACCTACATTGTTGATAAAAGATTAGAGCTTCTTTTTGCCACTTCCTATCCCTGCAGCTTCTGAACTTCTGGATGGTTGTGACCATACACATTGGCGTGGTAAATGGTTTTATTCAGAGGTGCAGTGGAAAACTGTAGTGGGAATTGTTTTAAAATAGAATAAGTTTGATTGAAGTGTGTAACTCCTGGGGTGTTTCCTAAGAGAATGTTAAGGAATTTCCTTTGGGAGTACCTGAAGGTGAAGAATGCGCAGACTCTCCGGTAAGTTCAGGGGGACAGATTCCAGTGCGTTGTGTCCTAAGTAGAGGTAGGCCAAATTTGTGAGCTTCTGTTAAACAGAAAGAGAGGTTACTGATGCTGGTATTACTTGAGGTTAAGTAACTCATGCCTGTTACAAGAAATCAGTAATTTTTTCTGATCACATAACCTGTAAACTGATGTAACAAAAGCCATTCTTTTGCTGTGAATGTTGAATTCTATATTATATCAAGAAATTCAAACAACAGACCTTCTATGTTTGGGGAATTTCATTGTCAGCATGTTGGTTATCAAAGTTGAGACCACTATAAAGTACTATAGGTGTATTGTTTATTAGCATTCCTTTAGTCCTCAGAACTCTAATTGAGCCATCCGTTTTTGAATAGTTTTTCTTTACATGTTAGAGAGAAAGCAAGCAGGTGAGATTTCATAGAAAATTCTTTTCTACATGGAGGACATGAGAGAGTGAGTGCACAAATGACTGATATTTCAGAGTGCCTTACAAGCAAAGCAAAAGCTGGAAAGCTACTTCATCGTAATTTGTTTCTTAGATTACAAAAATACAGAAAAATAATTTGGTGGCAGACTGAATAGTCTGGTTACTAATTTTGGTTACTTTGATTACCTAGATTATTGAGTTTTTCCTTACCTTGAAAGCATTTGCTTTGATTCCTCTGCTCTTGAGTCTGTTTTGGTTTGCATTAAATGTTGTTAGTTTGGGAGGTAGAACAGGAAGTTTTACAAGTCGATTTTCAGCAAGAGAAAGTTCTTCCAACAGCAGAAGCTTTGAAAAGGCTCCATCTTCTATTTCTTCTATCCTATTTCCACTAAAATCAATTCTTCTCAAGGTAGCTTTGCACAAAAGAAATTAAAATCTAAGTATTGACTTTATAATTACATGGCATGTGAAATGTGTATGGCTGTATATGCTAAATGTTATACTATTGGCTGCAGCATCTAAATTGTGATCTACAAATGCAAATACTATTAAAATTGACATCTGGATTTTTTTCCTGGTCTTAATTGAAAAAATAAAAAAGGGAAATACTCTGGGTCCTTCTTTTTGTCTTAGAGATAACGTGATTTCAGATATTCATGGAATTTCTCGTGCTGTGGAGTGAGATAGCTGGCAGAGCTGTCCCTGGAGCATTTGAAGGAAAAATAATGCCTGCTTATTTAAGACTGTCTGGGATGAAGAGCTGAATTTTATTTTTAGTAATCTGCTTTTTGCCTGATTGTTTGGGAGTTTTAAGATGTTTACAGGGTCCAAAATGTGTGTCCATTGTGCCTTTCCATTTTGCATTCTAAACCAGAGACAGAAATTGGGGTGTCACTTACTAATGTCAGCGAAGTCTGAGGCTGCAATCCTTTTGATCTTGTTGAAGCGAGCGTAGAGATAAGCGGTTTCCTTGGGCAGGGGGGGCACGGCCTCGATGTCGATCTCCTCGCAGTACACGGAGCCGCTCAGGCACACGCACAGCAAACACGTGGGCAGGTCTGCCAGCAAGGGCAGAGCACAGTTACAGCATACTCAACTCACTTAAGCTTGGTTACTCAAAATAGAGTTTTCTCTAGTGTCTTTTAAGATTTCCAGTTGTTAGGTTTTTAAGAAATTCTATTTGCACCAAGTTCTGAGAAGATTTATGTTCTCAACTGTTTTGGGTTTTTTGTTCTTTTTATTGTGCGTGATTTCCCTGTGTATAATCCCTGTTCTTACCTGAGCATGTGAAATGCCATTAATCAGCCTGAATTCAGTTTAAATCTTTAGTTGGTGAAGAGCATGGTGAATGTGACAATGGCAAGTTTGTGACCATGTTAAACATCACATTGGGAACCAAACCCACAAGGAGAAACACCTGGCGGTACATGCATTTGGTACTGTGAGTGCATTGGAGCATTTCTGGCAGGTCGCACAATATTCTGTGTTATTCCTAGCTACTATTTTGTCTAAACCTTTTGATAAAAACTCCAGCAATTATGTTTATCTATCATATATGGTTTAGGTTGGAGGGGACATTAAAGATTGTCTCATTCCAACCTCCTGTCACAGACAGGGACACCTTCCACTAGACCAGGTTGCTCAGAGCCCTGTGCACAATCTCCATCAGTTTTATACTGAGGATTTTACAGCTGTTGTTTTAAGCAGAGAGAAACCTTTTGTAATGTAGTTTGAGACCTTTCTGGCTTGTGCTAGTCCTCATGGACAGTAGTAAAGTATCAGCTTCTGCTTTGCTCTAGTATTTTCTGCCAGCAATATTCAAATACATATAATGAATGTGGCTTTGAATCCTGTTTCATCACGACTGCTGTGTCTTGTGCTGTGTTTCCTATATTTTGAGAGTTTTAGTTGGCTTCCACCCTGAAGTGAAGGCAGTGCAGACAGCTGGGTTGTTCCATGGGGTAGTTGTCACCACACAGCAAAACAGGACCTTCTGCAACCAGTGAGGAGTTACAAAAGCAGCTGGTCAATACTGGGAAGCCAGCATATAACAGTAATTCTTTTTCTTACAGCAGCACTGCAGAGAACAGAATGAAAATTTTGAGGTTTAGCTTTGTGAATATCATCATTTTTAGGCTGCAGAGTTCCGCCCTATTTGGTGGGTTGTTTGTTTTTTTTTATTTAGTGGCTTGTTTTCATGTTTGTGTAGGAAATGGAAAATGTCAAACAACGTTGTCACTGTTAAAAAGGCAATAGTTTTTATGCTTGTCTGTCTGGAAGCTCTGATGTTCTTGGAGACTTGCTCAGCTTTTGATGGGGGCTTGTTGACAGGTGCTGTTTGGCAATAATTAACTTTGAATTAGTACTTTGGTAGACAGTAACAATCCACTGGTCTTGCTGAAGCATCAGTTATTTTTGGAAGTTTATATCACAGACATGCAAAATAAGTGTCTATTTTTCTCACTGCTCTGTTTGGCAGAAAAATTTTGTCGTTTTCATGTGCAGGGAGCACTGGGGCTTGTTAGGAGAATTCTGGACAATGTACCCAGAGCCTGTAGGAAGCTTTGGCAAGTGAAGAATGCTCCTGGTATATTTTAAACATTGACCTCCCTGATCATTAGATGTAAACTTTGAGGATAGCCAATTGTTCAAATAAATCTGTTGAAATAATTTAAACATACAGTATTTCATCATCACTTGGTTAAACTATGGAACTTACTGAGGGATGTATTTTGCTTTTCTTTGTTGTCTTGTCTAACTTATTTAACTTGGGTGCATCTCAATGGCAAATATGACTGGGCAAGTCTGTGGAGATGCTTACAAGCTTTGCTTTGTGTATTCAGAGTTTACCTGAGGATCCTTTAAATTTTTCAGCCTGCTCCATCAGAAGTTAGGTTTTCCACAGGAGATATGAAAGATATTTATAAACGAAATATTCATTCTGTAGCCTTTGTTATCCTTTGCACTTTAGATTCGTATGTTAAAATATATTCTTTGGATATCTTAGACATCACAATATTGATATCAGTTAACTTACTTGTGTCCTTTGTTGGTGGGACATCGAGTTGGCTGTCATCGCTTTGCAGCATTAGGGAAGTGTCAAGAGAAACATTTGTTCCATCCTTTGTGAGAGAACAATTGTTGTTTTAAAACACAAAATGCAGACAAAAAGCCACAGAGCATTACAAGGATTTGAAATAACATCTTTTAAAGTGAGCTTCCTACAATACACCTACTTATGGCACTTACTTTTAAAAATGCTTTTATAGGTTGGCTGAGTAATGTGATGTATTGTTACTTTTGCACATGAACTATTCACTTTAAAAGGCAAAAAGGGAAGGTGCTGCCAGTGCTCTTTAGAAAACTCAAGTTCTTCAGCAAAGGACAATAGACACAAAGTAGAAACAGAAAATATAGTCTATATGGTGGAAAGGAATATGTAAGTGTCAGGTATTTCAAACAGTGGAGTTTTGAAGATCAAGATCGAGTCCAGCCCTAACACCTCAACTAGACCATGGCACCAAGTGCTATATCCAATCTTTTTTAAACTCATCCAGGGATGGTGACTCCACCACCTTCCCGGGCAGACCATTCCAGAACTTTATCACCCATTCTGTAAAAAACTTTTTCCTAATATCCAACTTGTATTTCCCTTGGTGCAGCTTAAGATGTGTCTTCTCATTCTGTCAGTGCTGCCTGGAGAAAGAGACCAACCCCACCCACCTGACTACAGCCACCTTTCAAGAAGTTGTAGAGTGATAAGGTCACCCCTGAGTCTCCTTTTCTCCAGGCTAAGCATCCCCAGCTCCCTCAGTTGTTCCTCACAGAGCTTGTGTTCCAAGCCCCTCACCAGCCTCATTGGCCTCCTCTGGTGCTTGAGTGTCTCAATGTCCTTCCCAAACTGAAGGGCCCAGAACTGGACACAGCACAACACTGCTGGCCACACCATTCCTGATCCAGGCCAGGAGCTGTTGGCATTCTTGGCCACCAGGGCACACTGCTGGCTCATGTTCAGCCGGCTGTCTCCAGCACCCCCCGGTCCTTTTCTGCCTGGGCACTGTCCAGCCACACCACCCCCAGCCTAGAATGCTGCAGGGGGTTATTGTGGCCTTTTGTGATGCAGGGAACAGCAGTCAGATTTTCTTGGATATTGGAGGAATTTTAGAGAATTACCTATTACTTCTGTATTTACAGTATAGATACAGTGCCTTATACTGTGATTTGCATGCAGTAATGTGAAGGGGATTTCAGTTTGACTGTGGTATCTGTTTTTGGCTTGCATCATTTGTTTGTTGGTTTGGGTTTTTTTTAATGGGGAATATTTGTAGGACAGAACAAGCCAATATGTTTTTTTGGTGTGCATGGCTATTGGAAACACATGCAGGAAAGAGCATTGTGAGATGTGGAAGATGTTTTGCTTTAAACATGCTTAAGGATCAGGCCCTGGCAAGAGTGCTTTTTGGAAGAGCTGCTTGCACACTGGGAGTGCTGACAAATGAACGAACCCCTTTTAGTTTTCTTAATACCCCCACTCTCCCCTCCTTCAGGTATACAGGTGGTTCATCTGCAAGTGCAATGTGTAGGTAAGAGCATTCAAGCTCCTTCTGATACTGTGTTTTATTTGGTATTTAGTTGCTTGCATGTACTTTATTGTGAGAATTTTTTTATACTGCAGAACAAACCCTTCAGGCTTGATATAAAGCCTGAGAAACAAATATCTTGGCCAGCCTGTGTCATTTTGACCCCTTTTTAGCCTGTGAATCATCTGTCCCTTGGCTCTCCCCTGCATCTGCCTCTCCAGGCTCTGGCTCTGGTTTGGGCTAGTTTGGTTTGTCCTACTGAAGTTTTAGGTTCTCAGTTAGGAAGCTTAAGGTTCTCAGTAGGATTCTGGCAGCACTTTGGCCAGAATGCTGGGTGGAGGGAGGCTGGGGGTGTCAGCTTACCAGCTACACTCCAGCAAACAGCAAATCTCCCAGAAGTTTTCTGCAGGAGTTAGCTCACAAAGATAGGTTGATTAGGCACATGAAGATGTGGACCTTGAGGTACCTGTGCCAGTGGAGACTTCTTAGTGCATGGACAGCTCATGGAACAAGTGGACTTGTGTGGCTGCAGCTGGTTTGGCTCCTGAGGGACATTTAATAAGATTTGCTGGCCCAGCTTATCTGTCCCAGGTGAAGATTTCTAGCACATTCTCCTACTTGAGCCATCAAAGTCGTCTTTGGTGGGCTTAGCATAATGCAATGTACTGCTAATCTCTGCCAGTGGGAAATGTCATTGAAATTAAAACTGGTAATTGCAGAATGCCATTAAATTCCTAAAATTAAAAAAATGTTTGCTGATCAGCCATAAAAATTCCTCACTATGGAGTATCAGTGCAGAAGATTGTTTGGATTATAACCACAAGTTCATTACTTGCCTATGTAAGGAATGCACTGAAGGAATATTGGCCTACTCACATACTTAAATTCCACCTGCCTCTTCCACTTTACTGCACAGACACATTAACATTTTACATCTAAATACTCCAACCATCTTCAAATTTCTGCAAAATAATTTATTCATCTTTTAACACAAAGGTCTGATCATTTATATTCAATGAAATGAGTTAGTCCAGATGTGAGACAGCATCTAATTGAGTTGTTCTGTTCTCTTGTGGAAATTAAGATTTTGTGCTTTAAATCGTTCCAATTTTATTCAAGACTGGTGTGACTGTGGTTTCAAATAATCATAGTAATAAATTTATTGTGATTTTTTTAGTAAAAGTCTTTTTTTCTAATGGTGTGTTCAAGCATATAGTAAGGAGTTAAATTTGTACGCAAGACAGATTTCTGACTGGGCATGCTTGAGGAAACATTTGGCATGCATTTCAGTTCCAGTTAACACTTGGAATATTCGGGGAGTAAAATCGGTGCAATAAATGAATAGAATATCTGTTTGTGCACCCCATGATGTAAACTGGGAGCACTGGCACTTGTGTCAATGTAGTTGTTGCACATAAGGAACTCATTTATTATTTTGCAATGAAAACATGTCAATGGAGACCTGACCTGATGGAAATAATGACTGACTAGATTCCTAGAATTATCCTAAGCAGAACTGTTGGCCTTCGGAAGACCTCCAGCTTATAGCAATGCCAGGAGAACTTTGATTTGTCTGTGGCACATCTGTTGGCACTGTTTCCATGTAGGTATACTCCTTGTTCCTTTACTGATGCAGCAGCAATCTTCTGCAAGCAACTTATTGATCAGTGTCATCTGCTGCTCTGCCTAGCTGGTTAAAGTTTACAGATTTAGTATTTTTTAAAGACTTCTGAGTGGATAGTCACCAATTAGTTAAGATTCATTTATATAGTCCCTTTTTCATGGGTTTATGAAAACATGTTACTTCATCACTGTGGCAGATGTCAGATTTAAAAACACCTTAGACATTTATTTGCCATAAACATGTAGCTGATTGTTTTAATCAACAGTGGAGAGCTGTAATTTAAGTAGATTTGGGAAATATTAAAAAGGTATACAAAAGGGATTTTTCTGTATTTGGACTGCAGTTTTTTACTTACTGTCTTTTGCTGTTTTATTTTTCTTGCTTATCAGGCTAAGTCATTGTAACAAGTACAGTTAATATTAATGTAAACCTCCTTGAGCTTTTCATACTGGGCTGTTACCACTTGGTTTGGATCTGTGGTATTTTCCTTGGCAACTACTCTTGGGACAATTGCTGCTGTTTTTTCTCCCTGATCAGTGTTGAGTCTCTTTCTCCACTGGTGTGTACTGGTTAGGTCTGAACGGGGGTGTGATGTTTGTAACTACCCCTGGCAGCTGAGGTTGTGGCACTTCACTAAATTCTCCCCTGGCTTTGTGTCTTCTGCTGTTGTATTGGAATTCAGAGGAAGGAATGTGGAGCAGCCAACAAAAACATTCTGTTGGGAGATGCTGGTGAGTGCCCTGAGATGTAGGGGATATTCTCTTTATTAAGACACTCAAAGTGTTAATGGGTAAGTGACTCCTCCAGCACTGGACATTCTATAGAAGTTCAGGATTGCTGAACTGTTGAGCTGTAAAAAACCCAAACCACCCACCCCTGAAAAATTGAGGCAAGAAACTTGATAGTTTGGCAAGTCAAAAGAGGAACTCTGGTTATACTGGCAGATTATGTTCCATAAAAAGGGGGATTCCAATTATTACTTTGGTAGTAAAAAAAAAAAAAAAAATCACCTTCCTTGTTCTTAAGCAAACTCACTGAGTTAATACAACACAGTTAAAACTGTTGAGCTAGTAATTAATGTATCCTGTACTTGAAACTCTTATGATTGCAGGCACTTAAGAACAGCAGAGTTAAAATAATGCTTTATCCTTAATTGTGCAAGCCTGCCTTCTGTGGCTTACTGTAGCAAGGGTAATTTTTTTTTGTGGTTTTAGTTTGAGTGGTTTTCCCTATGTCTGAACTCACTGTATGTTTCCCTGTTATTTTAGGACTTTTCCATAAAACTCACATGCATGCACATAACACCTTTTTCAGATAATGCTTATTTTAGTTTAAAATATTAAAAGGAAAATATAAATAAAATACCTTTCTTATATCCTTGGATTGCATTTCATAATCTTGTTGGGTCAGGCTTCCAATGGCATCATCTGTATTATACTCATAGAACTGGAGTGATTCTTGCTGTAGAGGTGGTGCTGGATTTACTAAAGGTACAAACACAAACAAAAAAAAGGTAGCCTGCAAAGTCTCCATTCTTGCCCAGAATGATGTATGTGGCTTTCAGTGAGCTGGTGAAGATCTGCTCGTGCCTGGACTCTGGAGAACACTTTCTTTGGGACTGGAAATGAAAATGCAATCCATCAAAACAGTATTTAAAGCCTAGAGTACTTGTTGGCAGTGGTTTTTAACACATAAGGAACATGGAACAACTTTTAACTCTTGGTATCCTTTAATTAGACTCTATAAAATGTGTTCTTAACATGAGAAGAAACTGGGAAATAATAAACATTTTCTAACAAACAAGGAAAATATTCTCCTGATTACATTAATTTGTTTCCCAGTTTGTTATTTTTGTTGAAAGCAAGACGATTATGTTAATTTTAAGTATTTGGCATATATATAGATTAACTAATTAAAATATGTGAGTTTCAAATGCATTTTTCTTTATTATCAAAATAAGGGTTTTCAAACCTAAATGCTTTATAGCAAAAGCCTCTCATTGTCTATTACTTTACATGTGAGACTAAACAAGAGAAGATAAATTAATACCCTCAGAATATTATACAGGTTGGGCACTTTTCAGGCAGGAAAGGGGAAGAGGCTGCAAACATGATCTTTGAAACATTACAATTATGCATGCAATATTTTAAAAAATAAATCTTTGCACAGCATTTTTCTCCTCTTTACTGTATTTTTATTTAAGGTCTAAGTTAATCTACTTTTAGGAAAAAAGTCCACCTACCTTTTTAGCAGATTCCAAGCTCTTCACTGAAAAACCAAATATCCTTATCTATAGTTACTCTTTTGTCAGTGTACTTTAGTTTCAAGTTATGCATTACATCCAAATTGTTGAACTGAACACTCAAAGTTTGACAGTCTGAAAAGTACTTTCCATGGGGTAAAAACGCTTTGCCAGCATTCCCTCCCAGGGTGAGAGGTAATATCCTGGAGCAGGGGGTTGTACTTTGCATAACATTTGCAAATGCTAAGCCTGTGTAGCTCATCCTACTTTTGGTGTTCCTTATTAAAATGGCAGCTCTCTGCTTTGTGGTGATTTGCTCTTTATATTTTCTAAGGCTTTTTCTGTAATGAAGAATTAATTGTGCAAACTGGAGGTCTCTAATAAGGCATGTGTTATCCATTTTGTGAAATAGTTCAGCCTTGAGACAAAGCAGCTGCTTTCTGAGACAGAGGTAGAGCCAAAACACACGTCTGTTGTATTAGTCACATTTTGTGAATAGTAAAATGTTTTATTACAAGTTGTACATATTTAGCAAAGTTTCACCTATCTATGAAATGGAAACTTTTCAGTCTCAAGAGTTCTGGAAAAACATTCTTTGGAATTTCTTGTGTTTATGTTGAGATTTTTAGACAATCAGTGTCTAAATCCTTCATTACTTGACTTATTAGATAGTACTTTTTGTGAAACCCATTTTTCAATAAACTTACTTTGAATAAAGTTCTGCTTCAGTTTTACAGATAACTCAGTGAACACTGTCCAGGTGTAGAATTTCCATCTGAACTATGAGCAGCAGTTTTCTGGATTTGTAATGCATTTCTTCCTCCCCCATCCTTTTCCTCATTATGAATTTTTGGCAGTCAGCACAAATGGGAGACAGATGACCAACTTTGAACGTTTATAGAGTAGCTTTCTCAAGTCTTTAAAAAGTATGTAGCAATAAAATCTAGTGGGAATATATCCAAATTTACATTTCTCTTTTATTGTCATACCTTTTTTTTTTTCTTTTTTCCCCAGAGTAATACTGGTGATAAACTGTGGACCTTTTGGCTAAGTTTTCTTTTAAATGCTGCCTTGTTTAGCAGCCAAATGTCTGTAGGAAATCAGCAGAGTGACTACAGCAAGTTGATGTCTAAAATATTTTTGGGTTTATAATACCACCAGTTTCTGAACTCGTTTGGATTTTATAAAAATGTTTGTAGCTTAGTTCATATGCAAATTTTACGATGTGATAGTTTGGACTTGAAGCTTGCTCTGGGATAATGCTGTGATGATAAAATGGAGATGTGAAGGGAAGAGGGGCAGTAATAATGGAAATTGGGCCCTGAATCCCATTGGATGCTACTCTGCTGGAACAATGATACCAGGAGGTTGGAAGTGGTTAAATTGCAGTGTCAGTACCATCTTAGCATCCCTCCTGCCTGTCTGGGAAGTAATGACACAGCTCTGCTTTGTACTTACCCTTTCCAGCTGCCATCCATCTGCCAAACATCCATGTTAGGATTTCCTCTGTCCCTGGGGCATCCAAATGTTTCCAGTGCTTCAATGTAATCAAAGGATAACTATTCTAAGGGGGAAAAAACTGCTAAGTGTTGAAGCTGAAAGCAAGATATAAAATATTAAATATATTTTTATAGTTTTATGATAATTTATTTTTTAAATGCAGAAATCCTAGATTTCACAGCTACATAGAATGTCTTAGGAATAGCTTTATCTTTTCCTTATATATGACAACTTTAAAAACTGAGGGAAAACTACTAGATAAATGAGGCCTTGAAAATGTAGGAAGTCTTCATTCATGGAAACTTGTTTGTTTTGATCTGCAAGAGAAGAGGCTCTGAATTTTTAGACAACTTCAGGAACAGCTTCTGCACAAAACATGAAAAGTCTTTGTTCATCAGGGTCACAAGATTTTGGTTGTGTGCTTATCCCAAAAAGGTTGTCATGTGTGTACTCTGCAATAGAGGCACTTCTCAGGAGCTCATGAATAGTTGCTTACAAATACATTCAATGAGGGAGATGTTAAGTACTTCATTTGGTGATGTCATCAAGTAGCTCACAGTACCAAATAAAGTTGTAACCTTGTCCCATAGTTTGTCAGCATTGTCATGAAAGAAGAAAATACATCAGCAAATAATGTCAGGTAAAACCAGTTTTTATCTGAACATGTACCAGATGCTCAGATCAGCACAAGGATGGGGGTGGGACGGGTGACTGCAAACAAGGAAGGGGAGTATTGCTTCCTTCAACTGCTTTTTTCCTGCTCAGAGTGAATAGAAATAACCAAAATATCCAAACCATGGGAGATGAAATATGTAGTTCATATGTATTGGCATTAGGGGAGCTCACAGGAAACACCCTGGCAAGCAGGGAGTGCTTTCTAGGCACTGTAAGTGCTTGGAAATTGGATGTGTGTCTTTTGCTTAGACTCTGGTTACAAGGATCAATGTACTTGGAAGGTGGTTTCTTTTCTGGAAACCTAAGCCTACTGTGTTGTTAACTCATTGAGCTCCAGTTTTTGAAGAGGGTCTTGATAATGTGTCCATGGTGTGTTTTTTGATTTCCCTATGATGTCTTATTTGTACTCACTGATTTTCCCACAAAATACTTTCAGCTGTACTGACTGTTAGGCATTTTAAAAGGTTATTTTTCCTAATTTTGTTGACATGGAATCATGACTTAAATTTGAACAGTAGTCATTTCCCTGACATTTTGTAAGGATATAAAGTGTAGCTGAAGGTGTAAATGAACCACAAGACTTCTTTTCTAGTAGTGGATAGAACCCAAGCCAGATTAATGGGATTGGATTCTGGTCTCTGGATTCTGCTGTCAGGAAAACTTAGCTTTAGGTGAAAAGGGTTGCATACAGAATAGGTGTAAAATTTGTTCCCCAAGGTTTTCTTCTGTCATGACAACAAAGAATAGGAGAGAAAAAGTGAGAAGCTGGGTGAATGTGGATGGCAAAGGTAGGAAAAACATAGAGCAGTACAGAAATGAGGGTAACTATCCAAACTATATGTGTTGCTGACTAAATCTTCAGTATCTGGGGAAGAATCTAGTATTTAGTTTATATGTCAGTACAGAGGGGGGTAGACTTTGCGCAAGACAGGTTGTAAATGACTTCTCCAAGGTGTCTGTAGGAGTTACAGGAGGGCAGGGGCTGGCACTGCCTGTGTAAGGTCTTGTGGTTTTGCAATGGGAGGCAGAACACTGGAAAAAGAAAAATGGGGAGGAAAAACCACAGGACCTTACCTCTGGGGTGCAGGGGTGAGGTTGTGAGGCAGCACTAGGGGGAGTCCCATAAAGTTGCTATCAAGATATTCCTTATGAAATAAACCAAAGCGGAGATTCCTTTTAATCATTCAGGTTTGTTTTATGTTTAGACAGAGGGAAGTGTATTTTGTAGCTGCTTAAAGACCTTGGCTTTCATCTTGTGTAACAGTCTCTAAAAGATTATATTGGAAACTTCTGCCATTTCTGAGTTTTCCTGTTTATAAGTGTTCTTGAAAAGAAGTACTGTGGATTATTGCTCAGCTGACCTGTGCTTGTGGTGGATGCTGGGAATCCCTTACACAGAATGCTCAAAGTCAGTGCCTTCTCTTGGCCAGTCATCTGTGTAGGACAGAATGACATGAGGACAAATTAGGAAAGCCTTTAAAGATTTTTGGGTATTTATAGACCCGGGCACAATGCTGGATTTTCTTTTGTGTGTGATATTTCTGCTTCATGAGGTAACATGTTGGAGCTTCCTTGGCATAATTTGTGTGGAGTGTGATTTAAACACTTCACAATGTTGACCAGCTGTTATGGATTGGAGTAATTATAATAGAAAAGGTTTTATGGAGGAAAAGACAGTTATTGCACCAGCCTGATAGCATGTGCATAATAATCTGCAAACGGTGAGAGATTGACTGTTAATAGGGCAAAAGCATTAAGTGATGTTTGAACTGAACTTGATGGTTCTATTTTTATTTTCTCCTTTTGTAACCTAAAAGAAAGAACTTTTTGGAATGGTTCACTACACAAGTTTTTTTTCTAAAACACAAGCCTTTTCTTTGATATTTATGTGGTATTAATTCTAGTTTCTAAAACTACCTTTATGTCTTTGCTGCTGCATAAATGTATGATATGAAACTTCTGAGGCTCCTTCATTCTCTTCTGCTTTTTGTTAAGGTCCTGACAGAGGGTGTAAAAATAATTTTTAAGCTACTATAATGGCAGTAATGATGGTGGAGTTGCATTTATTCTGGGAACTAAAAGTATCACAGAGGGAGGAGGGAGCAATCTCCTGGTTTCTTTGCTGGTTTGAGAACTGAAGGTGGTGCTATAGAAGAGTCATTGTGTAAAGCAAAGTCAATTCCAACTCAGCACCCTTAAGGGATGGAGGAGGGTTCAGAGGTAGTATGAATGTAAAATAAATGTCATGTCCTAGAGAGAAAATATAGAACATTCTTCAAGATTCAGAATCACTAAAGAAGTACCTGAAATTAAATAGTTATGCATAAACACCTCCAGATTTTTATGAAAAGTTGCAACTGTTTCCAAGGCTCAGTGAATTAAATCAGTTTAGGTCACTGTTAGGGCCACCAGCTGCAAAATGAAGACAGCTGAAAAATGACCTAGTGATTGTATGAACATCCTTCCATATGTTTCTGATTTATAATCAGAATTTTTTAAGGCTGAAGACATTACCTTTATTTCTTCCATTTCTGGAAAAAAATCTTTTATCAGTTACTGTGTTATAAATTAATAAAGCACATTGCAAAAATTATGCATAATATTAAACAGGAATCAAACTATGGTTAACAAATACAAATGATAACCAGAGTAACAGTGCTGTCTATTTACCCAGACCTCTCTGTTGAACACATGTTCTCCTGAGCTTTGCTCTGTGACATCAGTTATATCCTGAAACAAAAGCCAACCTACTGCAATTTATTACAATTTCTTAGAATTCCTTCCAGAATTGGCATTACTTCCTTATGACAATACCATCATTTGTTGAGAGCTGTTACTATGTCCACAGGGACATTTGAGTCAGGGCTCCAAGAGTCATTTGCCTTATCCATATTTTACTTCAGTGTTCCAGGCATGTGTTCCTTTTGTTGTTCATAGCATCTGTTTTACTGTGTTCATGGCTCATCTTCACATTTATCTGTTTTCCTTGTGTTGTACTTGTAGAAGAGGGGAATTGTTGGGGTTTTTTTTCCTCTCTAGATGATGGATTAATGCAATGAATTACAACGTTGTGTTTCTATTTATTTTCCTTTCAAATTAATTAGGTTGTTAGAAATATAAATTTTGGGCAAAACAGTTAAAGCATTTAAAATGTTTGTATTTGTGGAATTCCGTAAGTTGCAATAGTGTATACGTAAATTGGCTTATAGCTGAATAGTTCATACTCTTGCAGCAGTACTGGAAAATGATAGTGAAGTCTCTTCAATGTGTACTTTTTTGGTTAAAAATATAGTATATTCCCCTTTCCTGCTTTTCAGGTAGGAAATGCCCATGCTTATAGCTCACAATGATCAGGTTGGGCAAAAAAGAAGGAAATGGATTTGTATTGTAAAAGTGGAATATGAATATGTTAAGCTAAGTCAGAAAATGTGAAATGTAAAATATCTGTTTTCTCTAAAGGAGCTTCTGTCCTCATCCACATAACTTTTATTATTGGAGTACTGAAGCAAAGTGTAAAAAATATTTATCAGGAAAAAGCAAAATGTATTCCCACTTTTTTTGGGCTAAAGAAAGAAATATAAACAGTTGGATTAAACTACTTTTATTTCTCTTTCTTTTGATTTTTATAATGACTTCTGGTGGTTAGCACTTTACCTGAATTGTTCATGGAGTTGCAGAGTTAAAATACAGACACAAAGCTTGATCTGGATTTTCTGACTGTGCTGTAAACAAACTCATTAAGCTATTTCATTGTTAGGTTTTGATGTTACTGATGAAATAAATAACATGTTTAGTTCTTAGTTTATGAACCTGTTTCCTCCTTTAAAAACACTGTATAGTTTGTAAGTAAGTACCAGAGCAAACACGAAGGAAGTAAGTTTTACACTGTCTCAAGGCAGTGGTAGTGAGGAGCAGTACCAGCATGTTACCATGGTTCAGGATAGTGACAACATAGAAATGGTGAGGAATTAATAATAAAGGTTTGTGTACAATGTCCTGTGTCCAGTAATGCCCATGAACAGATGCTTTGGGAAGACAGAGAATAGAGCAATGATGTATGATCCTTGTCTCTGTCCTGTCTTCAAATCCATTCTCCAGTTATTTTCAGCTCAGTACTTTTGTCCCTACTGTGTTTCCTTTAGCAACCTTTAATGGATCTCTTCCAAGGAACACAATTACTTGTCTGTGTCTTTTCTCAACACCATGTCTAAAATTGCTGCTGCACCCACTGTGTCCTCAGGTACGTGGGACACATGAGCTTCATTCGATGGCTCCTTCCCTTGTACTGGAGCAGGTCCCCAGGCCCTTGCTGTCACTGCAGCCCATAATTTTGTGGGTATCTTCTGTATCCCCCTCAGCCATCTCTTTGCTGAGCCCTAGTGCATTCCATGTTGTTGATACAGAAGCCAGTCCTTACCTTGGGTGACCTTGCTCTAATCCTTTTCCAATCATGCCCTGTGTAATTACACCAGCTACCTGAGGCTTTGGAAATCAATACTGCATTCAGCGTCTGGGTCAGCCACAGATTTATGGCAGTGTCTTGACGTCTCTTGTTTTCCATTTGGCTCTAGTTACTCCCTACATTTGAGTTTGCTTTTTGTGACTCCTGGGTGCTGAGCCAGTTTTCACTGAACACCTATTGCTACTGAAGCACTTCTGAGTCTTGCTCCCTGAGTGATGCTGGTGAGGTCATCCTTCATTAGTTTTAATGTGGAACTGAGATCATCATTTCCATGGGCATCACTTCTCATTTAACTGTGATGAGCTCCACTGGCTGTTTTAGCATCCTGAGGACTTTTGCAGCCATTCTCCAGCCACACTTAGCACTCATTGTTGGCATCTCACTTCTCAGCCTGGTTTGTCCATCTCTTGCTAGCATTTTAAAGGGAATAAATTTCAGCACAGGCCCTCTGCACAGTTCCCACCAGTGGGATTCCCTCCACAGCAAGAACTGACCATTTATTCTTAGGCTGTTTCTCGTACTTTGATTTTTGTTCATGATGTTGCCTTTTAATCTGTGGCAACTTAATTTCCTAAAAAGCCTTTAGGAATTTTTGTAGGCTGTTTGGACCAGGATCTCTCTTTTCCGTGTCCTCCATGATTCCCTCAGAGAACTCCAAGATACTTGGAAGGCAAAAAAATCATGACTTTTACAGACAGCATCCCCTGTGTTACCAGAGCAAATTTCACTCAGCTAGATATCCATTAATCCAGTACTTTATTATAATTCTCATTTTTCTAAGGCTAGCAAGTCTTTAGTTCTCTGTCCACTGTAAAAGCCTTTCTGGAATAAGTGTCCTATGTGCTACAGATTATATGATAATATTATTTGAAAGAAGGTGAATTATAATAATTCTGCTTGTAATACAAATTTCATATTCCACCTGAATGAGTCAAGTGTAATAAGACAGCTCTGAAGTTTCCAATAATTTCCAGTTTGACTTTGAGGAATGTATATAGCATCAATATTGTGATTTCTACTTTAGAACTAAAGCCAAGCTTTGTTTCATAAATGTCTTTAAAAAGCAGAAAGTTTGTGATAAAAGATGTAATATTCATACTATAGCAGAATAGTGTTCTTTTATTTTTAAAGCTGAGCAAGCCTTTCAAAAAAGCCTCTTATTTTAGATTTGCATTTTGTGCACCATTCACTTAAAATCTGAAATAGTTGAAAAGTTAATATACTACATGTATGTATTAATAAAGCAATAAAGGTACAGATATGTCTAAATTCTTGTATATAGTATACATAAATGATATTGAGTACTTAAGGAATGAATACATGTATGTGTCCCCTTTTCAGAAACCCAGAGGTGTTTGAGGGTGATAAACATTAATAATTTTTTTTTTAAAAGCAGACATTCTTTAGTGCTGTGAATTTGTGAGGTGACCATAAAATAGTTTGCTATGAATACTGGATCTTCTCAGAATGCAGATAAGAAAAAGGGGAAGGAGAGAGGACCACATTTCTCGAGTTAGTTGGCTGAAGATCCACAAATTAATAACAATAGAATAGATTTTGTACCTACAAATTCTTACAACCAATTGTCCTTAAAGTCTCTATATATTCCTAAAGTTTATATTCATAGCTTTACAATAAATCTTTCTCTTAAAAAGAAGCAATTAAGTATTTTCATTTTCTTAATACTTCAGTTGATACATCAGAAACCATAAATATTAATACGTGCCTAAAAAAAACCCCTCAAAAATTCTACGAGAAAAAATGAAAAAAAAAAAAAGAAAAAAAAAAGAAAAAAAAACCCTCAAAAATTCTATGAGAAAAAATGAAACCTGCCTAGCTTCTCAAATTCTAATAGAAATCTGATTACATTATACTTTAAGTGTAGGACAACTAAAAAGACTACATAATTTTATGCAAAGTTGGTAGTATGATGTATGGCTCTATCTAGCAAAGTTTCATTTTGGTGTTGAAAACAGGGATTTTTTTTTTCCTCACAGCTAGTAAAGCTCTATCAGGGAAAAAGTGCTGAAAAATAAAGAAGTGATAAAAAAGGCAATAAAGTGCTCTATATTGTTATCTTCCCCTGTAGTTATCTGGCTCTGTTTCTAGGCATAAGACATAATAAAAATTTGCATAGCTTAAAGTTTTCTTCAGGTTACTTAAAGCAGTGTTGATTGTACTTTGAAGCAGAATACAGCTAATTTGTATTAGCTGTGCAGAGGGATAAATTAATAGTTAAATTAATAGTTTAAAAAGCCTGCAATGCTTTTCTTTGTAACTGTCCTACTTGATGAATAATTCTAAATGCAAAGATTACATTACATTTCTATGTGCCTTCTAAAATAACATGGGCTGAAGCGTAGGGAAAATATAAATGCTAATGGTTCAGTTGTGTTAATGCACACGCTTTTCCCTAGATCCCAGCAGCTCAGTGAAAGATTGTTTATTGCCTGTGTTAGTAATTAGCTGAAATCTCCTTTGAAAGACTGTGATAGTTAAAGGACATCCAAAGAAGTGAATATTATAATACAGCTTGTCAGGACACTTGAAACGTAATATGAGGAAGGTTTGAAGTTCTGTGTTTGTGATGTCCTTGTCCAGTTTGATATTGGAAGAAGAAATATCTGTATTTCTGGGAGATGTGGAGGAACCTTGTGGAAGTATTTTGTAATCTCAATCTCTTGTCCTTTTCTCTAGTGCATCTCTGCTGCTGCTGTCAGCAGTAGGATGTAGAGCTGGATGGATTTTTGGCCTTAATCACTTGTTCCTGTTGAATTATGACACTGATTTATATTGTAGTCATTTTGCAATTGGGTCACTTTAGAACAGAATTTCAAGTCAATTTTTCACTTTGGCTGCTCACCGAAAGGTGAGCCCATCATCAACCCAGGTTATGTGCCAGAACTTTATCTAATGCTCAGGTGAGTGCTCTTTGTTCCTAGTGTTGTTTTTTACTACACCAGTAATATGACATTTACCTACTCTAAACTCCTATCTCCACTTTATAGATGCATCTTGGATATCCCAAACTGCTCAGTTGCTCAAGGATAGATATGAATAACCCAGACTAATGAGAAGTTTCCACATATACTTATTAACAATGATTACTTCAGTGATAATAAGGATGAAAATAGCTGTCTTCTGCTTCATGATCTTCTTCAGTTTCTTGATTGAGCGTTTCATGATTGTCTTCTGCTTCCTGGAATTCCTCTGGTGTTAGAAACCGCCGGAACACCGGTGTTCTGAGCTGGCCTGGCCTGCTGACAGTGACATTTTGCTCTCCATAATAAATGGTTCTGATGAGAGGGAAGCAGAAGAAGGCGTAGGAGCTGATGGGGCTTGTGAGCTTGTTCTGGTCCACCCGTATGTAGGTTAACTGCTTGATGTTCAGTGGGTCCAGAGTTGGACACATCACAGTAACATTGATATCTGTAAGGGAGTGAAAAATATAAATTAAAATGCAAAAGGCAGTTATGTTTTAGACCTATCGCAAATGTGAAACTTATGTTTTGAAATTTAAAATGGAAGATGTTTTTGTGGTGCACAGTAATATAACCCTTCTCTATGTTTTAAATCGGTTTTGTAACTGACAATGGTACCAGCTTGGGGACTTGCTAAATATAAGGTTGTGAGGTAAGGGATTTGTAATTACTGTTTTATGAGAATGAAATATTTTCATAATTCCTTTTCTCTGTATATTTTATCAGTTGCCAAATCAGAAGAAATGTTTTTAAAAATTTTTGCTGTTACATGAAAAACTGGTATCAACTTTTACAAAGAACTGTGAATTAGATGAAAGCTTCAAAAATTAAATCCTCTCTAATTTCAAATTGGTCTCAAATGACTGGGATGCAATATAAATACATCTTCAAAGAATATAGGATGATATTCTCCCACACTCCTCCCACAAGCAGTGCCAAAATCCACTCAGTTTATTGCTTTTTACAAAATTTAGCCATCAACCTACTTTCAATTTCGTTGTCTTCAATGTACAAATGCTGCAAACTTCTTGGAATATAGAACACTTGTTTCAATTTGTTATGTCCAAGATTAAGTTCCAGAAGGTTGGGTAGATTAAAGGTGTTGTGCGGAATGTCCTGCAGGTTATTGTGGGACATTCTTAGAGCAATGATGTGGGGAAGTCTGTGGAAATAGTTTTCTGGAATATGAGAAATGGAGTTATTTTCAAGAGAAAGATGCCGAAGTGACGGTGGCAGGTCAGGAGGCATTGTCTGTAATTTGTTGTTGCATAAGTTGAGCTGCATTAAATTTTTCATATTTGAGAAGGGTTTTTCTTTGAATACTGAGTCGTCAAGTAAGTTATTACAAAGGTCAAGCGTGGTCATGTTGGGCAATCCTTCCAATGCATTTGCAGGTAACCGGGAAATTTTATTGAAACCAAGGAGGAGTCTCTCTAGAGAGCTGGGCAGAGGGAATGGAAATTCTTCTAGTTCATTATGTTGTAAATGAAGTTGCACGAGATGGGAAAGTTTGGCAAAAACACCATGGTCAATCATATGGAACTTAATATTGTTGTAGCTGAGGTTAATTTCCCTTATGAAGGTGACATTAGTGAATGGTCCTGCAGGCACAGCTTCAATGTTGTTGTTTTGTAGATAAAGTTGTTGGACATGACTGGGGATGTTTGGTATTGTCTTGAGTTTTCGGTGATCACAGTACATGGATAAGGGAAAAGCTGGTGGACAAAAGCATTCCTTGGCACACTCAACTGGAAAAGGAAAACGAGGAACTTCAACTTGGGTGTTTGGGTTAAAATAATATGGAAGTTGATGATCTGGCTCCCCACCATATTCATCCTCAAAATCATAGTCTTCGTACTGACAAAAGACCAAAGCAGCCCAGAGGAGGTGGAGGATCAATAGGTGGCTCAGAATCCCCATATTTAAATTGATATGTTGTGACCTGTTGATGAGAAGAAACATTAAGTTTTAGATGGTTATAAAGTAAATAGCACAGAAGTTTTAAGGAGCAGCAATATCTAATGAAGTAAGTAGAATAATGACTTTTTTTGGCAACACTGTCTTGTGACATTACTAGGAAACCCAAGTTCTGATCTGTACCTTCCATGTAAAAAACAAACAAATTTACTGTCCTTGAGTACACAGAGGTTTTCTGGTCTGACTTCAGGCAAGGAACAGCTGTTCACCTGGTCTGTGCTTGGTACTGAAGGGTACCATAATAGGATTTTTTCTATAAAAAGAACATTGAAATAGATTACTTGGAAATATTGTATGTTATGTAAAGTAGACATTTATGCGGCTTTGCAAATTGTATGTTCTTCAGCATTTTGTGTTGTTTTTCTATTTTGCACAAAACATGACTGACTTAGTACTGTGTTAAGGATGATGTGATTTTTCTTTTCCCATCATTTATTTAAAGCCAGTGCAATTCAACCATTGTACACAGCACCTGGTATAAAATCTTTAGTGGTAAGTTTAGTTTGTAGTCTCCTTCTGCTTCTGTAATCATATGTTCTTTATAGATCTGAACTAATTTATCTTCCAAATACCCTTCTGAGATGAAATCCTAATGTTATGAAAGGCAAATAATTTTGCAGGTCAAATTTCTAATGCTCAAAGCCAGTCTGACCTTTTAGAGTACTTTATGCAGTCAAAGGAACAATGTTACTTGGCAGAATGAGAGTTGTGAATCATGTCAAGCTGTTCAATTTAAGCAGCAATGAGTCAAAATGTTACATTGCAAGTCAAACCACAGAAGTCATGGAAAAATTTGAGACTTTGCTCAGTATACCCTGAAGCAGAGAGAGAGTTATTCTCTTTTATTTTATATATATATATATATATATATATATATATATGTTTCATACCCAAGGGAATCTTTGTCAATATTTGTTTACTGAACACTCTCAGTAACAAAGGAGATGAGACAAGCAGTCATTTCTGGTGATTCCTAGTGGTGATTGCCTCATGGGTGATGTATTCTATGAACTGAACAGCACAGAGAGAATTCTAAGAAGAAAAGCAGTAACAAACTATTGGAATTTGCTGCATCCTTGCAATTGTGCTGTGTGCCATTGGCTGGGTGTCACCATGAGGCATTGGCTAACCTGCATATCTAACTTGGCATTTGAATGCAGTCCAGTTTCATAACTGATGAAAACCTTAAACCAGGTATGACTGGAGTCAGGAACTCCTCTCCAGGTAGGTTCTTTGCAAAGCCAGGGACTCCATATCCCTGCAGCACTGTGGGATCTCCGAGCTAATTAAGCAATTAGCAGAGACACAGAGCAGCCTTGCACCACAGTGCTGCATAAATGCATTGTGCTGGGTTGAGAAGGAATTGTGTGCTTCAGGAGGAATTCGCTGGTTTTCACATTTCAGGCAGTGTATATCAGAATATCTTCTAATCAGTCCAGTTGGTGTCTATCTAAAATCTGTTTCTATCTCCCACAACTACCTTCTGGTTTTGTGGAACATTTCCCCGTCTATTCCCCTTGCCTATTTCATGCTCTTTGTTTCCTTTTGATCCTCCCTCTTCAGTTGCAGTCTAGAACTTGAGCTTCACCTTCTGGTTCAATTCTCTCAGCACTTCTACTCCATGTTGCAAAACTTCTAATTAATAATTTTTGTTCTTGGTGCCACAGTTGTCCTTAGAAACCAGGAGGGACAACTCAGGTAAGTCTTCTCACTTTGAGGAATAACACCATTGTGGGATTGATCTACTTGCAATGTGGACAATGTGAAGAGAGCTCCCATCATGTCAGGTGAAATGACAAATAAGAAGTAATATGTACCAAAGTCTCGCACAGGTTTCATGGAGAGGGAGGATCTGGTTTTGGGGAGACATTTTGATACTTTGGCTGTAGCCGAGTATCTTACTGGCAGAATAGTAACTGTCCTGCCAGGCTTGCAGGTTGTCTCTCAGAGCACTGAGACACTGACACCTCTTTGTGAAATATTTCTAAGAATTTAACCAGCTTTAAAACACTCATGTCAGGTGAAACTTGATAACAGGAAATGCAGGTCAGAAATGCACACAATATGATAAAACACATAATTACAAGGTTGAAAAACAATAGAAAATCTTAGAAGCTTGATTCTTTACCATCTGTAATCAAGTCAGAGCTTAGTAACTGTACTTGCAAGTAGTTTACTCGCTGAAAGCTAAATATATATAACATGCATGAATCACTCTTCACTGAAAAATAACACAATTAGTTCATTTTATTCCTTTTTAGCAAGAAAACTTACTCTTTGGAGGTTTGAGAAGTTCAGGTTGTAGAGGGCAGCAAGTTCTTGTGCTGGTGAAATCATCTAAGACATAGCCTACCCCAGCTGGAGGAACAAAAGGTCTGTCTAAGCCATATTTTGTGGTAAGGAGCCTTGTGGGAAGGCAACACAAAATAACAGCCTTGTGGCCCCTCTTCTGATTTGCCAGTAAAATGTAAAAAACTGCTTTGTGCCACATCATCACTTGCTGTAGATGCTGTGTCATAAGGCTGTGAAGCAATTTCTCCTTTTGTTCAAATCCCTTCAATATAATTGGCAGGATTCTTTCAGTTACCAACTCCCATTTTAAAAAAAAAAAGAGAATAAGGCTTCAAAAATGATTACAGAGGTTATTAGCTCATTGTGCGGGTTCAGCTGCAGTGATTCAGTTCTGTGAAGGGTTTGTCCTCTGAGGATCAAGTTAAGAAACAGTAAAAAAATTAACCTTACCAAAATCAAAGGGAAGCATGTGCTGTAAATAAGCTCTTATAAACATCTTCCTTATTTTCCCCCCACAATGTCTATGTCCTGTCTCCTTCCTGCAAAGGATTTGTTCTATATAGTGCTGTTGGTGTGGTGGTGTTAAAGCTGAGCATTCACAGTAGCTTTCCAACGTCTTTTTTGCTAAGTTGCATAGAGAGAGCATAAATCTTGTGCAAAGGGTAATTAGGACATGAAACATAAATCATTTTACTCAAGAAAAGTATTATCTTAGGTTTTAAGAGGAATTAATGAAAGAAGGTACAGTTATCTGCCTTTGCTGCTGTATGATACTTAAATACCTGTGATATATGCAAAAAACTGAGGAAATGGAAATTTTTTTTTGTGAAGTGATTTAAGTGTATGATTTATCCAAAGCATTTAATTATGCTTTTGGCTTAGTAAAAGAATTCCTTTATTTCAAAATCTGTTCACAAGGAAGAATCTGATTCTTAAAAATTCGTCTTAAAAAGTGCCTTAGAAGTATCATAACTTTTTTTAAAATGCAGTGGTAAGTTTATGGCTTTTGTCTTTGAGCTTCATGAAGCTGATGATTTGCTCAGCCTTTTTAAGTTTCTTCTCTAATATTGAGGACAAGAATACATATAAGAAAATAATTCATATGTAATTCTAACATTCAGAAAAGCATCAGAAGTCATGACCAAAGTGATATTGTAGGAGTTGACAAAACTAGAAATAAACTAAAGCAGTCATGTATTTATGTAGGGAATGCAGAATACAAGGGAGAGGTTGAAAGAGAGGAATTAAAACTCTATAGTCCTTGATTAATGGTGCCACACATAGTTGAATAGCTCCATTGTATCACTAAATCAAAACCAGTAATTATTTTTTCTTAAATAATTAATAGAATACATACACAGTGAGAGATAAAAAAAGCCCCACCAAGTTTTTTATGACCAGTTAGTAAAATGTTACTGGCTTCTACAAAGTTTGGGTGTTTTTTAAGCACAAGACAAAGAACATGGCACATATTTTTGGAAGCTTTGTTCTAGTAACAGTTATAAGTAAAAGATACATAAAACTTATTTTATCCAAAGATAAAAATTAGAGTTCTAATTTCATACCTGATATTTTTGTATTGTTTTCTACTACTGATTGTGTCCCAAAGTCTCTTAAGCTCTTAGGAGATCTAAAATCTTGTGGTGAATTTAAAAATCCATGGTGGCAGGACAGAAGAGTCTGTCCTTTGAAAAATTGTGGTAAAGCTCTTGATTTGAAGCATATTGAGCTTCAGAGGCTGATGCAGCTCTAGCCATGGAATATATTAAGACTCAGTTCCTGTTTTGTGGCAAGAGCTGTTTTGGAGACAAACAAGTCTATACTTTGTGATCTTGGTCAAATTGTGTGGTTTGATCTTCATTTTCATTTGTGGTGTGGCAGGAATTTCCTTACAAGGCAGATAATGAGGGGATTAAATTTAGCATCCTTCATGTAAGACTTCTGGTTCCAAAGGCTGTAAAAAATTATTGGATTTCAGCGTGTTTTATTTTTTAGTTTTAAGAATGCTTTGGAAGGAATTATTGTTAATGTTGATTTGTAATTTTTTTTTTTGTCATTTTATTGATGCAGTTGTGATGCAAAGTGGGATGTATGGCAAACTAGAAGTCTGAGTTGGCTTCAAGCTGATTTATTTTCTTTAGCTAAACTTCAATGGATCCTTTTCATCAGTTAAAATCTTTGGACTTTCACCATCTCCATTAACTGTATTCAACTTATTAGACTTGTCAGCTTTTCCAATTTTGTTACCTGAGGACTGTGTTAGAAACATGATCTTAGTAGAATTGCAAAAGTCTGGCCCTGCTATCAGATGTCTGAAAAGGCCTCCAGTTCAAAATTTAAAAATCCTCAGTTGACAATTTTGAAGGAATTCTGTGGTTTAGATAAGAATTGGTGATGTTTGTTCCTGTGGCCCGTTAAAAAAGGGAGTGCATAGTCAGATATAACAAGGAGCTGTGAAGGCTGTAATTTGGTTCCTTGTGAAGCCTGTGGGTAGGAAACAGCTGTAGGCAATGTCACTGAGGCTGGGCTGCACTTCAGAGTCACATTGTAGGCACAGAAGCTCTTGGCATCCCAATTTTCAGGCCTTAACTGGCAGCCCAGCACTGCTGTCAGCAGTCACCTGCAGCCTCTGGGAATTCCATGGATTATCTGCAAAGGTGCTTCTTAGCTGTGCTTGTCTTCAGCAGAGCTGATTGAACACCGGAGCTCCAGTGGCTGCTGGATTTATTTATCCTGTGCCAGAACTCCTCTGAAAAGTCACTGACTGCAGTGTAGAGCCCAGCAAACTGAGATGCTGAAGGTCTTGTTCTTGCAGAGCCTCCAGCCCAGCCCGAGCCCTCCCGGGCTTTGGTGGTGTTCTGCTCTTCATGGAGTAGAAATTCCAGGAGAGTGTCCCTGTGGGAACGTGTGTTTTTAAAGGTTATGGAAAAGGGGCCATCAAGTCATATCAACAGAACTGAGACAAGGCCTAATCTGTTTAAAAAAGCAAAGGAAGACAGAGCTGTGCCCTGTGTGGTGCTTTCTGTTGCCTCTGACCTGAACCTTGTTGTGTGGTCCCTATTTATTTCCCATTTAGTAGGTGGTATTATGAGATCCAAACTCTGGCGATCCACATCTTGTGCAGCCTGTTTTCAGTGTTTTGCTTTGTTTTGCTAAGAGCTCCTGGGAAGAACATGTTGAGCAACTGAAAACAGTTGAGCTTATTGACCTTGTAGCATGGGAATTAATTATAATCTCATAGGAAATTATTGAGTAACTTCTACTAGTGAACAGCGATACGCTGAATTTTTAGGGCTGAATTCACTAGAAGCATCTATGCATCTAGAAGCAATACATAAGGAAGCTCTGATCTCATTAGATGATTGGTTACACTTGTGCATGAATGTGTGCAAGGAGCAATTGCTACTGCAAAAGCAAAGTATGGAGTTTCCTGACATGTTCAATTTTATAATATGTGAGGGTTTTTGTATGACAATATCAGTTTATGGTAGTGGATAGTTGGCTTTGAAGGACTGACAGAAGAGGAGGGATGTAACATTTTTCTGAATATATTGCTGTGTTAGAAATCTTAGAAGGATTTAATAGTATATTGGGAGAGGTTATGGCTTTTTTTAATAGATGGATTTTACTTTCTACAGAAGAGGCATCTAAATAGGGTTGTAGTGTACTCATGTTTCTACTAACACAGTAACACGTAGTCATAAACAATTTACACTGGAATAATAACACAAGTTGAAAATTGATGTAAGCAATATTATCTGTAGCAAATAGTGTCTGGTTGCTCTAAAATACTCTGAGCTGTATGAAATTATAAATCTCTGCTGAGGAGAGTCACTGTTGTCAGCTGACACTTGTGTTTTTAGTAGTTGAGTAGCTTGTTTAATAAATATGCTTTGTGTTATACTCTGTATTTTTATACAGCCTGCTTTGGTTGTTCCAAGATGACTTTGGGCTGTGTTTTCCTCCCATGTGGAGTTCTGGGAATAGTTGTCTGGTTTTGCAACCACTGTTTACTGGTGCAGGTATATTCATTTTTTTGAGGCAGTATTAGCAGTTGGACCTCAAACTTTAACAGAGTCTTTAGTTTGCCTGATTTGTGTCTTATATAAAATTATGTAAATGATCACAGTATATGACAGGTGTCTTGCACTCACTAATAAACATTGTAAACAAAAGAACACAGTGTTCTGGAAGGGAAGAAAGTGAAGAAGGTAATGGAGCTGAGTGTCTATTCCAGAGCAGGCACTTCTTATTTATTTTGAGCAGAACTGCTGACTTAGTGCCCTAAACTGGTAGATGTCTAAAAGAGATATGTGAATTCTACCATAATAATTTATATTAGTACTTAATTCATTAGCTTGTTTCATTCATTTATAGCTAAGGACTTCCTGAAACTTTGGTTAGAGTTGGAAAATGTGCTTGGAACTTCAGATTGTTCTCAGGTTTGTATCCAATCTGAAAATCATATGTTTATAAGCTTTTTTAGGCACTTCCAGGCAAGGATTAAGGTTAGTTGTCTAAGTTATTTGCCAAAGCATTCCTGAATGATCATGAGTAGGAAAATGTTTTGCATTAGCAGAAATTTTCCCCTTGTACGTGATGGAAAGTGCTTCCTATTTACTCTTTGGAGTGTGTTTAAGAGTGATGGTCTTTGATTTTACAGTGACTACAGAATGTGTTTCTTTCTTAAACATCTATTGCTCTAGAAATATTCGGACAAATACAGCTGTCCAGCCTGGTGGTGCAGAGGATTCTGCCAGGCAGCTGCTCAGCTCTCTCCTGTAGTCTGGAAACTGAACATCAGCCTTAAAATGGTTCTTAATTTTATTGTCCCTTCTTTCTGAAAGAGAATAATCCTCTCCTTTTAGCACAAACCTTATAGTGCTGGCACCACATTGCCTTTATGGCCTGCAGTGCAGTTCTTATGCAGCCAGAATCTGTGACCTGGAAGCTTTCACAGAAACACCAGGTATTATTACACATCATTCTGTACCCTGGCATATTGTCTTATAATGAAAGATTATAATCTCTCTACCATTGATTTCCTTTGGTTACTTTCCATTTTGATCCCCATTTTGTTGGGACTTTCTTTAATATTAATGGTCCTTTGGAAGCAATGCTCATGCTTGACATATAAAATAAATGTGTCTTTTGATTTATGGGAGTTAATCAAATCAAAAGGGTTTCTCTGTGGTTTGAATAATTTGTGAGTCACAGCTTCTCCTTGGCAGAGCTCTGGGGAGTGTCTTATTTTGATCCAAGCACTCTGGCTGGAAGTTGTTTCTTCTATTACCTGTTCTGCGATCCTTAAAAGGCCTTACTGTGAACACTTGAGCCAGGCTCACACTTAAACCAGCACTCAGAGAATCACAGAATGATGAAAGCTCGTCCAGTTCCAGCCCCTGCCCTGGGCAGGGACCATCCACTATCCCAGGCTGCTTCAAGCCTTGTCCAACCTGGCCTTGGGTACTGCCAGGGATGGGGCAGCCGCAGCTGCTCTTTCCATTTCATTAAGGAGGAAAGGTTGATCTGGGCATTACACACCTTCCATGGTAATCTGGCAAGTGTGTCCTTGTTCTGTCTTGCTTCCAACACCTTCTCTTGCCTTGTCCTATTGCTTTTTGAAGAGTGGAGTAAATGCCTAAAGCTGTAGCCAAAATATAAACGTCCATAATGTTTTTGTTCAAAAAAACTCAATTATTAAAAAAACATTAACTGGGTCTTAGTAAGGGAATGACATGAAATCAATGCTTTGAGTGATTAAACTTTACCAGAACCGAGCTGATAGCGGTAGCTCCCTTTAAAAATGTCACTTTTAATGCAAGACAGCTGTCCAGATCTCCCTTCACAACTTTGCCAAACACTTGGCTTAATGCTGAAACTTCTAAATAAGTCTGTGTGTTGTGAAAGCAGCCCTAGAATGGGGACCGGGGTGGTTGTTTTGAACTGCTAATGACTGAACTAGATACTGGGTTTAGCCATGGTGAGATGTTTGAGGGGAAAGATACCTTTTAGAAAGACAGAGCAGTGCCTTTATGAAGCAGTTGCACATCTGACAGATGTGTTTTCCATGCTCACATTTTCTCCTCTTCTCAGGTTCCTGTGCATTCTGATTTTGGGAGGGAACTATTCAAGTGGGAAGCATACATTACCCTTTCTGTCCTAAGCACAAGGCACTAGAAGCAGTATGAATCCATAAAACACAGTGTTGCTAAGGCAAAGCATTCCTGAAACAGGAGTAATGAAATATTGCCTTACACATGTGTGCTCCAATGGAACCCGCTCAAGGAAAACAGCACCAAGAGTTGTAGTTAGTTTATGGTAAGAAACATTTTATATTTTTAAAATACTCACTTTGTTTGTGACTTTATCATAAGTAATGGTAAAGGGCTTTTATAAAGGGTGACTACCTTTTTTCTTCCATCTATCAGAGGGAAGCAAAAAGAAGGATATTGAAAATTGGGTTTAGATCAGACTTAGTTTCTACTTTTCTGAAATAAAAGATTGCGGGTTTATAAATGCTAATTGTTAACTGTGTTCCTGACAGGGGAAACAAGGGATCTCTTGGCATGTTGGTTAAGAAAGTGCTTTTGGGGTCTGGGTCTGATAATGTTGGTGCGAGGTTTGAAGTGTTTTCTTCCGTATGGCGTCACGACAGATTTTATCTTCATATCAAATATCTCAAATTTACAGGCCACTGTACAGGAGCATAGTTTGTCAGAGAGACCATTAACTGCCCAGGTTAGGTAGGTGTTTGCATGGAAAATAGCTCCTGAAACTACCCTGATTCTTTCATCTCAAAATTCATCCTGTTACATGATGGTCCTGCTGGATCCCATTAAAGGACGGCAGTATGCAGTCAGGGAATATGGGGGTAAAATATTCTACTTTTGTACTGGCATTTAGTTTTGCTGTTTTTCTGAAAGTTATCTGGCTTTCTATTTCTGTAATAGTAATTTTTTTAATGGAGTTAGGTCAAAAGGCTTTTTCCTTGTAAAATCTAGTATCTGAGTAAATATAAGACACCAGTAATATTAATTTACAGGAGGGTAACATCTAAATAGAAACTGAATGTATCAGCTTAAACTATAAGTGAAAAATACACATTCCAAAAAGCCAAGTAAGCTTTCCTGAAGTTATTAATTTCTAGGTATTAATCACTAATTTTTTTCTTAAGTAAGTAATAATTAAGCTTCATCACAGTATTGCTGCTGGAGAAATGAGTTGAAATGCTGGAGAAATGAGAAATGACAGTTGCCTTTATTATTCTTGCAGAATACTAGACTATTCTGTCACTTCCTGAATCTGGACATCTTCTCATGAGGTTAATACAAAAGTGGTTTCTTCATGCTAAAAATTAGGCCCTTTTTACCAACTTGTGAATCCCTCATTCAGTCTGTTCCTTGTTTTGCCCTGGAGAATAGAAAGAAGATATGACAGAGCTGACAGAAGGATAATAATGGTGACTGGATGTTCTTGGTGGCCTAAATAAGATATAAATTTTGGTAAAATACTATCTTTTAGAATGGCAGGCCAGGTTTGGGGTTTTTTTTACACAAATGAGTTAAAGTGTTCTATGAAGAGTGTTTCTGGAAGAAAAATATTTTCATTGGTCTTTATGTTTAAGGAGCTTTTGGAAATAACACCAGCTGAAGAATTAAGAGGCAAGTCCATGCTTGTGTCTGTGACTTGCTCCCTCTCTGTCCCTCTGGAAATTTTCCATCCTCTGGCAGCCTGACAGCTCGAGATTTTTTCCATTCTTAGCAGAGACTGTAATACTATAATAGTTCCTGCAGATGTAATTGTGAGGAGAAACTGTTGATTTCAGTGTTTCTGCCTGATTCTGATAGAAACCTTTGTGCAGGTGATGAGTAGCACACGTGGAATGAACCAGGTGTGTGAATCGTTTCTCGAGGGGCTCTTTGTACATCTGGTTACTCTGGTGCATCCAGGCTTGTTGAATTCCCTTCTGCTGCACAGGGAGTGTGGGACAAGGCTTGGCTGCCTGTGGAAATGTGTGAGATTCTCATCAAAACTGAGTCCCCAGTCCTGCTGTGCCAGAAATCTCACCATTGTCACATTTCCCCTAGACAGGAAAGTGTTCCTGCATAGGAAAACCTGGCTGTGTGGGGTTCCCACTGCAGCCACAGCAGCACAGTGGTTAAATCCAGAGCCTGACTGCTCACTTGAGTAGGAATGTTCATATTTTTTGTGAAAAACTGCAGCAAGGCAGCATGTTCCGTTGAGCCAATCTTTTACTGGCTCACGTGGGCTTTGAGAAACATCCCAACTCACTTCAAAATATTGATTAGTTTTGGAAGTTTCTTAACTATCATGCAGGTCTGGTTTTGTTTATTTCATATATAACCTTGTCTTCCATCTCATGTGATTCACTGAGTATGGAGGGTAAATCTTGCATTTATCTTAGCAGATAATTTAGACTGTGGTATGTGATACGTGGCATTTGGAATTCAAGTCAGATTTTCATTTACTCCAGAACTTTTCCATATGTTTCCTATTAGCAGCTTTGTTCTCAAATCTCTAGTCTCCCCAGAAAGGAGGGAAAAAGTCCCAACACAAACCCAAGAAGCTATGTGTAATTCTTAACATAGAGAATGAGAAAAAAAGAAAGAGCCTTCAGAACAATTTCATTATTTTTAGTTTAGTACTGCTTTTATTATCATGCTGCTATTAAATTCTGATCAAAATTAAATGAAAATAGTAATGTTTATTTTGTCTGTTGTGATGTACCAAAGTTTTTCTGGATAAATAGTGCAATATTTTAACTGGCAATTGAATGAATATAGAATGAGTATCTTCAAGAGATAACAGCAATTTCTTTTTAGGACATGGGTAAATGCTTTTTGAGATTACATTAAATTATTCTAAAATTGTTTAACAGTGAAGTCATAGCTGATTTTCTATGCACAACCTGGTTTGGGTAGCTGAGATATTTTGCTCCTTTAGCAAACAGATATGAATGGTTAAAAATTTTACTTTTTAGTTTATATTTTTCAACTGCTCTGGTCTGAGTCACTTCACTCACTTTTGGGAAACGCAGGTGCAGGAATTCCTAATGGGATACTCATGAAACATTCTGGAAATTTCCATTATGTTTAAAATAGCCGAACTTTCCCTTCTTGATTTTTATACAGAAAAGAACCTTTTATCTTTGTCACTTATTTCACTCAGTATCTTTTAATCCTTATTACCAATTATAACCAATTTTGACACAGGATAGAGAGAAATATTTATGTGCTTGTTACTAACTTGTGGAAAATAGCAGCTGGGCAGAGGAAAGTGCTCCAGAGAGGTCCCTCAGCTGGAAGGGACAGTTCCAAATCTTGCTTAGGAGCAGATGGAAGGCAGGAGAGGACAGAGCTGTGAGTGACCCCTTGGCACACAGCTGTCTCTGGCCTGTGGCAGCAGAGAGGTGCTGTGGTGTGAGCTGGAGAGCAGCTGCAGGGACCTGAGGCTTGCACGACTCAAATCCATAGGAATCCAGACTTCTGGAGCTTCTTAGCTCTTGGAATAATAACTTAGTGACAGCAACACTGGGAATGAAGAGTTGTCTTTATCCCTTTAAAGCAGCCCAGGATACTGTGAGCCATCCTTCCACAAGGACGCATAGCTGAGCTGCTCGTGTTCAGTTTGTCCACCAGGACGCACAGATCCTTTCCTGCAAAGGTGCTTTCCAGGTCAGCCATCAGCCACCAGTGCATGGGGTTGTCCCTCACTAGGAACAAGATTTTGGGCTTCCCCAAGATGAACTGCATGAGCTCCTGCTGGCCATTTCTCCAGCAGCATAACCCCAGAGAGTCACATATCCGTCACCACTGACCTTGTGAGGGTGATCTGCCCTGTCAGCCAGATGGGTAATGAAGCTGGGAGCAGAGCTGGAGCCAGCACTGCCCCCTGGGGTCCACTGGCACTTCCTGACCTCCAGCTGGAATTCACCATGTGGCCTCTCTGCACTTGCTGCCTTCCAGCCCACTTTCAGTCCACCTCTCTGCCTGCTCGTCCAGCCCAAGCTTCAGTGTGCTTTTAGGAATTTGCAACTCTTTGTTCTTAAGATCAGGCAGTGAGATCCAAAAGCTGTGCTCCTTCTCTGTCTATCTGTCCTCTTCTCCTTCCTGACACTTCTAGCCAGCTTGTCTAATACAGTGAATTCCTGCGGGCTTCATCCTGGGCAGAGTAGGAAGACACTATTAATACTGGGAAAAGGAAGTTAAATAAACACTTCTTCACCTTCTTTAACTCAGTCTAGCAGCTGGAGAGAGCACCTAGATAATATGAAAGAAAATATGTTTTACTGAAGGTTGTTTTGATTTACATTGTGTATATTTGCCACAGCTGAGGGTGAAAGTTGAAATAATTATTTAGTAGTATCTTATATTCTTAAACTTTTTGTATCTTATTAAGGTTGCTGCTCTTTGTCTACCAATGCTGCAATATTCTTTGTATTACTGTGTTTGAAGTACTGCATTAGGTAGGTTGGTATTGGGAAAAGAGGGATGGGGAGAAGACTTGGAAAAATGAGACTATTTCATCCCGTGGTAATTTAATGGTGTACAGTAGGGTTTAGCAGCTCTCAAATAGAGGGGCCTGTTTGAGTACTAAAGTACTGCCTAATCATTGTTTGTGATGTTTACTGGGCCCTTCCAGTGCTCTGACAGTCTGTCATTTATTCTTTAGAAGGACTTTTCCTTCTATTTGTAGCAACAGGCTGCCACCCTCTGGTGAAATTTGTTAACTGTTGTGTAGGGACCTGGCAGATTTTCAGAACAGAGAAACCCTTTAAAGTTTGAAAATCTTAGATGGAATAAATATTAATTTTTTTATAAGACAAATGTAGATAGTTGTACAAGGAATAAGTAATGAGAAGGATTTATATCAAGTGTCTCTTTCTCCCTCTTTCCTTTCCCTGTAACATTTTTAGAGAATGTAAAAGTGGAATTGATTTCTTGACAGATTTTCTTCCTATCTGCTGATACTGAAATGCCTTGTTCTGCAGGAAGATCACTGAACACCAGTGTGTTATCATCAGTTAATTACTATTCTGTTAATTACATTACTGTCCATGTTCAGATACCATTGCTGAAACTGCGTAAGGTGCATTTTGTATCATAATGTTTGTGTGCCACTGACACATCCACCTGTCTGTGTTAAAGCATGCCAAAGATGCAAGGTGTGGAAATTATTAATTATTATTGCCACAAACGCCAGCTGAAGAATGATATCAGAAAATAGTGGAGGGTTGTTGAGCATAGGTTTTTTTTTCTCTTAAGTGACAGGCATCCTATCAATTTGAGGTGATCTAGGAAATTACTGCTTTTCTCTAAAAATAAAATCTACAGGAAATTGTTAAAATTAACCATTTGATAATTCCCTGATGTAATGCAAAATTGTCAGTGTAGTTTAAGTCCCAGATGAAGTTTTTTTAAACTTCTAAGCTGGCTGAATTTGCCTGGAGGATGGTGCAAATCCAAGCAGTTGATAAAATAGTTTGGAGATTATTTATTAAGAGCGAGGGTAGAGGTAGTTTCTTCAAAAGTAATGCTGCAGTTTCTTCTGTGAATGTTCTATGCATCCCTGGGTGCTAACTGGAGAAAGAGTTTCTCAGTCTGGATGCACAGCCAGAGGAAAGAGTGAGAAGGCAAGAGAGTTTTTAAGGCTCTGGAAGGATAAGATCAAGACTATATGGTTTTCTACCTCTTAGGACTTTACTATATTTTTACAAACCTTTCCCATTATAGTAGGAGTTCAGTAGCAGACTTAAAAATTTGGTGAAACTCTTACACAAGTACCTGTATAGAAATCATAGGTTTAGAGAGCATGAGGATGCAGTTCCTGTAGTCCATTGCATTAACCCTGATTAGATAAGGAATTGTTTGCATTCTCTGTTTCCTTTTAAACCTTACCAATTAATTAGTGTAGAAAAATGTACTACCCAACACTGTGAGTTTGTTCTTTCAGTTAAGCTACAGAATTGGAATCGGCTTTTCTGCTGCTGTTGACATTGCTGAAATAATGTAACTAGTGTAGCAGGCTATAAACCAGTGATCCATAAAAATGTAATGATTTTTTTTCTGTTATGTGTTGTATTTACTAACATTGCATGGGGTTATGAGTTGTTTATGGTACTGTAAGGCAGGCGAGTCTGTCCTTAAGGGAATATTGGTATTTACTAGGAAATGCACTCCTTAGAAACATCTCCAGAAGCCAGGAATAGAAAGATGCTTGGTCATCAGCAGATTTCAGATTTTGTGTTCTGTTTAGTCTTTTGTTTTTATTCTGCTTTGAAGTGTGTTAGAAAATTTCTATTTGCAAATATTGTTCTTCAGTGAAAGCCTCCCCTGGTCTGCTCTGCCTCCTCTCTTCACAGTTTTGTGTCTCAACAGCAGAATGGTGCTAATAAAATATTAACTACCAGGAGATACAGCAGATGAAAAGAATTCAGATATTAGATTTGATGCTGATTGTGTAGTGTACTTAGGAGGGTGGTAGGAAGGCTGAGAGATTGAGAATTGAGTTCTTTATAGTATTTTCTTATACAAGTCTGTGCCGTTTCCCAAAGTCTTGGATTTTGAACTTTGTGCAAACCAGGAGTGATAAATTACCTGTAAGCTCTGTAGATTTGGAAAAAGGAGCGCTAGAGGAAGTGTCTAAAGGAGAGTCACAAAGGTGCTTGGTTATAATCTCAGAACATTTTGATGTGAGCAAACCATGTAATAAAGTATACACATGCAGGTATTCTGTAAGTTTATTTAATTTATGTTGAATCCCAATAGCAAATATACACTAAATAGATATCTAAAATATCCATTTTATACAGTACTGTCGGTATTGAGAGTTCTGTGTGCTGCCCTGCACAGGAAGGCAGGGCAGGCGAGTTCCAGCTGCTTGGTTTTGGCAATTGTAAGGTACTTCCATTAAGGAGAGATTCTTAACCCGTGTGATGTCAAAATATAAAGAGGAAAAGAATAAAGTGAAAAACACGATTACAGTTGTTATAGATAAAAGAAAAATGTTTGTGCTGGCCTAAAGGGAGTTTAATAGTCATTCCTATTAAGCTTGAAGCGTATGATAAATCTTGAATCCTACTTTTAATGTTCAGACTGCATCCAATTCTATCAATAGCAAAACATTGAAGGACATTTTCTTCTTAAAGTTGAAAGGAAAAATAGCCAACAACTTTTAAAGACTTTTTGTCTGTTCTTGAAATGAAACTTGTCTTTATCTTACTTAAAAGACTGTAAGAATATATTCTAGCTTAGAGATAACTACCTGACAATATCATAGCTTTTTATTGCATCTTTGCTCATTATCAAAAATGGCACAAGGAATTGCCCTTGAAGTCTGGTAATTTTTGGTTTTGCAACTTTTCTTACAACACTTTCTGGGAGGGAACCTAGTCTCTTTTTCCTAACTGTGGAAAAAGTCACTTCCACGTGATTTTTAAGATTTATTTGAAAGAAAGAATATGTCCAAATGATTTGGACATATATATCATCCAAACGATTTAAGGAAGGCATGTAACATTTATAATAGGAAACATCAAATACAGTTTCCAGTTCCACTTCTAAGAGTCCTTCTGTAAGCTATAAAGGCTTTTGTTTAAATTATTCAAACGTAGGTTGAACATTGTCAAATACTACAATGGATCTTACTTAACATATTGTTTCTAATTAATTACCTCTGAAATAGCAAGTACTTTGTAAACGGTTAAATAGCATTTTTCTGCAAATTTCAAGTATTGTAAAACTGATTTGGACAAGTTGCTTTTTGAAACGACCAACTTGGGTCTCACTTGAGGAAGTTGCCAAGTTGAACGCTGTTCCTGGCTAAAATGCAGCGGAAGGTTGAAGGCTGGACCTGCCAGTACTTGACAGGGTTGTTGAAGAGGCTGATGCCGCTGTACAGGGCTTTCTTCTTCCTCCGTCCTGTCGGACAGAAATCGTTCACTCCCAGCTTGGCAATGTGGTTGGAATGAAGGAAGACCACCTGCAGCAGTAGGAGGAGAAAAATACAGGAGTTGAATGAAAATGGGGAAAATATTCCTTAGCATGTAGGTGACTGAGGTTTGCTAAAACATCAGTTCCATGCAGACCTTGAGAGTAACAAGAGCTTAAAATTTGTGTTAAATCTTTAAAATAAGTCTTCCTGCCCCAGTGTCTCCCACAAAGAAAAGTCAATATGGCATTTTATGTGTTTTTAGAATAATTGGACTCTATTCTTACAGAATTTGGTTCTAAAATGCAATTTAATATTCTCTTGTAGTAAGAATTAGAATGATGCAGTATTATATTCTCATTTCTGGAAACATTTTTTGAATGTAGTAGTTTCTTGTCCTTTTTTTTCCTTTCCTAGAAAATGTTCCTGCAATTTGATTTTGTTTATTTCTTTAATAAGCTTTTATGATTTCAGGCTCTCTTAGTAGGAGAGTCATGGCAAAATATATGTGTCAGTTAATTATGCTTTTTGGTTGTGACCTAATCAGTGTGACAGTGGGAAAGTCAAACAACTGAGAACTCCCAGAGCTGTCTGCTCAGTTCAGTGTATGACCTGCAGATATTTCAGTTCAGGTAATCCAGGAGGAACCTTCTTCAGCTTGTTTTTTTCCAGATGGATTTCACGTATACTTGGGATGTTGGCAAAACTTCCATTTTCCACTTCTTTGATTTTATTATTACCGAGGCCTAGCCTAGAAATAGTACAAGGAACATTTAATTAAAGACTAATTGAGATTCACAACAGCATTGAAGAGCTTTTTTTTAAAGATTGAAATACACAGGAGTAAACATAGGGGGAGAAAAGAGAAAAGAACTGGAAGAACATGATGAAATCTTACCATTGATAGGAAAAAATCACCATTGACCTAACATAATTTAAACTCCACCTAAAGATTGGCTTACAGCAGTTATCAGTTATCTGATATAAGCAATTGTTCAGTTTTGCATACAGTTTTTGTAATTACAGTGGCAGGTATTTGAATTATAAACATCAAACTGCTTGTGAGATTAATATCATTTTACCAAGTAGTACAGCTGCAAAGTATAGTCACTGTAATAAGTTCTAATTAATAGCCAAATAGCAAGTCTTGTCTAGAAAGTTTAGCTTGTAGCTTATTTTTAAGATATAAAGGTTTTTTACTAAGCAGAACTACCTTCTTTCCTATTTCCAGATTTTCCGTATATTTTTTGCTCTAAGGCTTCAGTCTGCTTTGCTCAGAAGGTGATTCAAAAGCTGGAGCCTCAGGTCATTCAGAATTGCTCTTTCTGCCCATTCTGCCAGCCCCCTTTTCTCCATTCTTTCCTGATTGCTTCAGAAACTGAATTTGGTATTTAAAGGCATTTCAGTAATTTCTGTTACCAAATCCAGTCCTGCTCAGCCATATTTTCAGAGTTCTTAACTGAGCTTTACAGAGAGAACTTCCTTCCCTCCTATTTCAGTGACACATTCCTCAGAAATACAGATTTTTCTTTAAACCTCATTGCATTTGAAAGCTGTTGTTTCCTTCACCAGCTGCTGTATTTACAAGAATAAATTTTTCAAAACTAGAAGAACTTAGGATAGTTATATTTTGCTCTTATTCTACTTTTCTGTTGCAGACTGTTGGCAAAACATGTAATAACAAGACTAATGTGGGGGTTTGGGGGTGTGTTTGGGTTTTAAGGTTGGGTCTTATTTACAGCAATTCTTAATAAAACACCTATAATTTTTATTCTTTTTTCTCTCATTAACAAGAGAAGTATCAAATATGAGATGTTGGGCATGACATTTTAACAAATAAAGGAATTCAGCCTGGGAATTTTACCTTTGTAGGTCTTTGTAGCGGTTAAAATCCTCAACTTCAATTCCTGTGATCTTATTGTCATCTAAGTGAAGCTCCAGAAGACTGGAGGGCAAATCTGATGAAAAAAAAGCACAGTGTGAAAAAACCAAGTCAACTTATTTTTTGTTGGAACATTTATTATGTTCTTTCCTTTGTGTTTAGAATTGGGTTAGAAGAATCCAATAGAAGGATCCTGGGGGGGTTGTCTGCATCAAAGAAATGAGTGTTACATACAATGGAGTATACGTAATTATATTATATATGTGTGTGTATTTATATATGTATGTGTATACATATATAATGTATATATGTAATATATATGTATATGTGTAATATCTATTATATCTGTAATATATATATTACATATATATGTAATCTCTATATAAAATTATATATAATGTGACATATTTAATATAATTACATATAAGTATGTTAATGAAGAAAATCACCAATATAATTTGGTTTAAATAATAACTTCTTTTAAAAATTAAGCTGTGGAAACATGTATGCTAATTAAGAGATATGAGTTCCAAAATTTGGTAATTTTTCTGGCTTCCTTTGTAACAACTCTCATGGTTACTTTGTCAGAGATGTTGATGCTGTGTTTTGTGCATTTATCTCAGAGTCTGTAGTCAAAGCCTGTGAAACCAGGGACAGTTTTTTGAAGATCTGTAATTTTTTTCTGCATGATGTAGCAGTTGTGCTGTCACAGCTGCTAGGATGTGACTGGAAGGAAAGGTTTTGGAGCACTCTAAGCAGAATTGTGCTATTTGATAGCTCTTTCCTATGCCAGAATATTTTCTCTTGCATTTCCAAAAATTCCAAATCCAGACTGGTGAATGGACCAGGAGGTGGCGAATCTTTCCACGACATCCTCTTAGCGAGGGCAAGGGAAACTCAGCGCAGCCTGGATTTGTTTGCTGGTGCTGGGCTCAGTTTCCCCAGCCTCAGTGTGGATGGCCCCGACACCGAGCGGCTCCCGCTGCCCTCTGGGGCTGGCGTGGTGCTGCTCCCGGCTCTGCAGGGACGTGGCTGCTTCCCAGCCTGCTTTATTCCACTTGCAGTAACGTTTGTTTGTCTGGGCTCTGCTCCAGTTTGCGTTCCAGCTCGCAGTTCCGGGTGGCTGAGTGACAATACCCAGAGGGAAGGCCACCCACCTGTCCACTGCACATTTTTAGTACCTTTTATAAGCTACATTTTTTTAAACCTTTGTGCCATTGTAGCATTTGCAGAGAGAAGCATCTGCAAACTCAGCTTGCATTTGTGGTGAAGGAGTTCACCATGAAATCATGTTTGGTTTGGTTTGTTTATGTACCTGACACCACATGTTGAACCTCATCCTGTGTGTCTTTATAGGAGATTTCTCTATAACAAAGACAAAATTGGAATCATTTTACATTGGGATTTTTTTTGTGCTAAGTGACAGGAGCTGATACTAGATTGTTTTGGGGTGTTTTTTTTTTTTGTTAGGCAGACAGGCTTTTTGATTTTAAAGTTATCTGAACAGTTGGGGTGAGTTGGTTTTGATTATTGTTGAGGGATTCTTTAGTGTTCTCTTCTACAGATTTTTTTTTTGTGTTCTCTTCTTCTTCTCTACTGTATATCTATATGTACACACATATATATGCATACAGGAAGAGATTAATAAGAAACAAGTTCTTTATCTGAATGATCAGAAATAAATACAGGGGCCAACATTGTTTCCCTGTGAGTCAGAGCATAGAACACAGGGTTTTGCTTTGTTTCCTTCCTTGTTCTCTTAGCTGGTAGTTTTGAGTGGCTGAAAATCATGAGAGTTTGGTTCACTACCACGCTGACCTGCAGAAAAAAGCAGGTGGAGTGTTGTACTGAACTCTTTTGTGCTGCATTTGTGTGTGTGGAGCTCAGTGGTTCATCAAATTAGTGTTTTAATTTATTTTTACCTCCAAATTACAAGGTTGGGGTTTTTTTGTATGAAAAAGTTATTTGATTTTATATTATGTTATGGTGAATTTAATTAACTATAAAAATTAAGTTTTACTTAGCAAAACTACATTGAACATTGTATTTGAGGTGCAGTGTGATGTGAAATATTAAAAATGAAATTTAGACATTTTGGAGTTAGATTTTAAATCCATAAAGGACTTTTGCATCCCTTATATCTGTGATCAAATATTGGAGAGTTTATCCTTTCTCTGTGAGGATTTTTGAGAAGCTGACATGTGAAAGACGTGAGGTGACATCAGATTAGGAATTTCTTTGTACTGTTCCTCCTGAGACAAGTGTCTGGACATTCTGTGAGAGGAGTGGATGTGCTGACAGGGAGAAGGTGGGAGAGGGTGTGCACTGTGTTCGTGCTGTTTGTGCATTAATTCTTCTGGGATGGGGAATTGGATATAAAGTTCAAAAGGAGAAGGTAGGAGGTGGTCTGGTAGTAATGAGAATACAAAACAATTTATGAATTGAATAATCCTTCAGATGTTAAAGCATTTTATTAAGGAGTGTGCTGGTATAAGTAAACTAGAAAAGGGAAAGCAGACCTACCTTTAGGAATTGAAGTTAACTTGGCCTCTGCAATTCGTATGTGGTAGATATTTACCCCTTCAAAAGCCCCTGGCTCTATTCCATCATTGTTAAGAGGATTTGCACTCATTTCTGCCCGAGGGGGAAAAAGAAAAGCATTTATTGCGTAGGTTAGACTAAGTTATGAAAGCTGATTTAAATTTATTTATGATTTCTGATATTCCAAGCACTCATTAATGTTTAGCTTTGATTGTCTGTTCTGAGGGGTGTCACAGCTCTCCAGGAATTAAGGCTGTGTTACTTGGCTTGCAGGATTATCCAAAACTTGACCTTTGCAGCAACTTCACATAGAAACTAAATTATGGAGGGTATTCCCATAGCATGGCTATCTCTTTAAGAGGAAACTGTGCCTTGGGGAAATGCTTGAATGGAAATGATGTATAATATGTTCCATCTTTGGTAAAGACATTTTCTGTTCTACTTAATCAGGCTTACCTAAAACATGTAGAGACTTCATTCCTTTAAATACATCCTTGGGGATTTTCTTAACCTTATTAGCATGAATTCTGAGCTCTGCCAGAGTTCTGGGTAGGTTTGTTGGAATCTCTGTCAGTTGATTGTGGGACAAATACAGTCGTCGTAGCCTCTTTGTTGGTTGAAAGGCTTTGGGATGGATCTTGTATATTTTATTGTTGTTCAAAGCCAGTGCCTATGAAAGATGGAAAGAGCAATTAGAAAGCTTTCTTTATCCAGGTCTGTTATGACTATGAATTTGAAGTTATGAATTCGATATGTAATTCAGCAATCAAGTATTTAAATTTTTTTTTTTCCATCCTACCGAACTTCAGCACTTTGTAGGTGCTTTGAGCATTTCAGTTGATTGTGAGAAACAAAGAAGAACCTGGAAGCTGTAGCATTAACCTGAAGGTAGAGTTGACAAGGTGCCAATGGGTCACAAGAACTGGCAAAACAATATGTTTATATTCAGGTATTTTGTGGGATTGTATGGGAGTTATATACTTCGTTGCTATTGTTCCTTAATGCAGACAAATTCTCAAAACTCAGAATCTCATCTTTTATTTTAACATAATGCTGCAAAACAAAAGTGAAGTTTTTTATCTAAGTTTCTTAGACATTAGCATCTGTATATGACACATGTATTTATGTTTTATTTGGTGTTTCCAGCTCCTGTAAACTTCAGTCTCTCTCTTCTGTACAGTACGTGAGTCTTTTGGGGGCAGCTTCTTCCTCATTGCCATGTGTTATCAGAGAGCTTGTACAGCAAAATACACACTATCTGAAATGATTTTGCATGTCAAATCATAGCTCTGCATTTCCATACTTAAGCTATTCATTTCTGTTCCTTTTTTATTTCTTGGAGTCATCTCTCCTTAGGAATTGTGCAGGCGAAAAAAGTGAACAAACAAGAATTATTTTTTCCCAGAAAAAAATGAGGTTAGCTCAAGGAAATAAACAGGAAATGCTCCTTCCTAATCCAAGTTGCCATCTGTGCCTTTGCTAAGCAGACTCCAGGACTAAGCCAAGTTTACTTTATACAACTTTGCTCTCGGTGAAAATCTTGTTCAGCTTTGCACAAATGAACCAAGGAGAAAAAGCAAAGCAGCTTGGTGTGCTCAGCTATCACATAATTAAGTGGTGACTCTGGTCTTTAATGTGATTGCTGATGAATTCCAGTGGCTTTCTCAGTCACTGGAGATAAGAGACTCTTAGATCTTTTACACAGAATAAAAGCCACAGTTTGTGCAGTTACCTTTTGCTTGCTGCTAAGACCATTCTGCACCCAGACATGAGACAAGGGAATAGGAAATGCTTCATTGCCAGCTCTGAATTTATACAGTTCCTGTTTTTTCTGTCCTGTCTTGGGCCATAATGATTAACAAGCTCATTCATAAACCCTTAGATCTGGTAAATTTTCAGATCTTGCTCAGAAGCCAAATACAACTGAAAGGATTTGTTTTATAGAATTACAGAATGATTTTGGGTTGGCAGGGACCTTAAATACCATCCAGTGCCACCCCCTGCCATGGGCAGGAACACCTTCCACAATCCCAGGGTGCTCCAAGCCTATCCAGGCTGGCCTTGGACACTTTCAGGGATCCAGGGGCAGCCACAGCTGCTCTGGGCAAACTGTGCCAGGGCCTGCCCACCCTCACAGGGAGGAATTTCTTCCTAACGTGTTAAGAATGGTCCTTATGCTACTTTGTGTGTCTCCTGTCTTTCTAATGGAGAATAGAATGTACTTAATTTGCTATCAGTTATGGAACTATCAGATTTGGGTTTTAGAGAGAAAAATTTTAAATTGTCATATTTGTTAGTGGAACTAGATCCGGATACTGGATCTACAGTGATATCCAATAGAAACAAATATTCTAAAGCAGAATTAATCTACTTCCCAGCCCTCTGGGACTCTCATTTCCTTTCATCATAAAAAGGGATTACTGTGTACTGTAAACATCTAGATTTATCAGTTGCCAGTGATATTTGTTTCAAAGCCTGTCACTACATGCATAATTGAGCATGGTAACAAATTAGGAGTAAAGCCCCTGACTTTTCCAGTAATTCAGTGTTTCTCTGTTTTCTGTTCAGGTCAGCTGGATTTGTAGCCTTGGTTTCAGTGCTGTATGTGTTAGCTGTATGTTCTGTTCTTTTGAAAATACCCTCAGAAAAGATCATTGCATTTCTCCCGCGAGGTTAAATTCTTTCTGCTATTTTCCATCTAAGCAGATAAAAAGGAGCACTTGCCTTGCAGCCTTTAAAATGTAGGGACTGTTTCTGTGCATGCTAAGAACTGAAAAATCTTGAGAATCTTTTTGGTTAGATCTATATGGTACATTTTCTGGGTATTGTAGAAAGCAGTCCTTACAACTCGAAGGTATTTGCTTTTTACTATGTGGAAGCACTCAAATATGCAGGCATTAGACTATTTTTATCTATATTATTGGAGAAGGACATACCATTTCTACTTTTAAAGTATTTAAATATTTCAGATCGCTAACTAAGATTTCAAACTTGGGAAATAGCAAGCTTACATAAAGTGATGTGAGTCCTTGGAGATCATTTTCCTTGACCTCTTTGATTTTGTTGTTTTGAAGATCAATCATACGAGTATCTGGCGGGATGTTGCGAGGAATTGATGTCAAACCTATATAAGTATGTGACATAAATACAGCACATAATGTTTCTGTTTAAGTCCAAAGAAATTAACTGCCAAACATCAAAACACTGTGAGATTGTTAATGAATATGGTGGGGAAGAAAATATGAACAGCCATAAAGCAAAGGATAGAAGAGAATTTTTGATAGTGGGAAAAACTAATGATGTAAGAATGTACCACAAACGTGTGCATAGTTTTGGGAGGAATTGCTTCTGCCCTTGACTATGAAAGCTTAATGGGGACTGCTCACTGTGGACTCTTTGCATCTGTGAAATAATCCTCAGAGCATGAGTTGTCCTACAGGGCAACTGTTTAGTCCCTGGAGAAAGGATCCCTCAGGAATCCAGTGTGGTGGTTCCCTGTTGAGGAGCAGGGCTGTGGATTCAGAGGTCTCTGCTTAGTGCTCCTTTGGACCTCTGCTCTGCCCTGTCCATGGCACTGGGGCAGCTGCTGAGGGTTCATTCAGGTCATGGCAGGGCTGAGAAACCTGTTCTTGGTGTGGGCAGAGGAGGACCTCCACTGCCAGCACTTCACTACCAGTACCAGAAGTTATTAACACAAATCAGCACCAGTACCAGAAGTCATTAACACAAGTCAGTACCAGTACCAGAAGTCATTAACACAAGTCAGTACCAGTACCAGAAGTCATTAACACAAGTCAGTACCAGTACCAGAAGTCATTAACACAAGTCAGTACCAGTAGCATTATTCCCTCATCCCAGTTTGCTGTTCAGTTACAAACCCACTGCAGTTCAGGCCATCTGAGATCCTGAATCAGCAGAAAAGACTCAACAGGGACAGTAACTTTCTTTTGAGTGAAAAGCTGATGCATGAAATGCTAAATGCTGTCCAATTTATTAACAATTATTCTATAATTAATAGATTGCAGTTATCTAAAGCTGAAGTCTTTTAATGTGAGATTTTTCTATGTGTGAACTCATGTAAAGCGGTTTGAAATCTGTAGACCAGATACATTAACCACAGTTTGCTGCTGTCAGCAAAAGTTCCTGATTCCTTAATAAGAACACATTTTTAAAACCCCAGTGATTTATTATGTATGGACAATGTTTCTAAGACACAAGGAGTCCAGGCTGAAGTTTAGGAAGGTGGCAGAGCTGTGGTGAGAACAAATGTCATCGTCACTGTGCTAGTGGTGGGAGCACAGTCCTTTGGTTGCCTTGAATAATAGGAAAACTTCAGTGAGCACTAATTGAAATAAAGAGGTAATTAATAATTAGGCACAATTAATAATGAATTCACTTTTAGGGACTGGGCTGTACCTGCAGCACTGACAGGAGCACGTTTGCCTTTGGCTAAATGGTTACCAGGGATGCCCACTTTGGTGGAAGTTCAGCTGAGAGAATACTTTGCATCCCATTTATGTGCCTGCCCAATAATTCATCCTTCAAAAGACAAATCCTACAAAGGAGAATCCAGCGGAGAGCAGACACACAAATTCTTACCTAGGTCAGAGCAATGGACAACTCTCATATAGCACTGGCATCCAAAGGGGCATGTTGGGAACAGATCAAAAGGAATTAGTGGTAGAATGGGTTCAGTGGTTGGAAATAGAGAATTGTCGTCATCATCATCATCGTCGTCATCTTCCATATCTTGGAGCATCGTATTCTTCAGTGTAAAATATGAAGGGCCAGTGAGAGATTTGGCAGAGCACAAAGCCAAGAAGAGAAGGAGTGTGTATTCTTTCATATCTTCTTAATCAGGATAACCAATCTTGGAAAGTGAACAGACGAACAAAAAAACAAACACCAGAATCAGTGAATAGGGAACAGCAAATGAAGCTATTGAATTGTTTACTTCACTCACTGCCACACCATCTAGTCCTGAAAAAGAGCCTTGTGAATATTGAGGTTTAATTAGCATATGAAGGATAAAAAAAAATATTTTCAATATAAATTAATACTATAAAATACTATAAAATATCTTAATATAAGATTAATTTAAATTAATTAGGCATTAATATAATCTCAAAGCATTTTAGTTTAGTTTACAAATAATATCATCATTTGCTTCAAGCTTTGAAGTGGAATTTTTGTAGTAAACTTTACCAGAACTTGGAATATTATTCATTTTATTTGTCCTCGATGAAAAAATATTTTTAGTGGGATACATTGGTATATGTGCATTCATATAAAATTGGGAAGTACTTGATTAGCAGTGCATAAAATGCACTCAGCGAGATACTTCCTAAACACTCAGTATTCCACTCCCTAAACACTTTATTTAAGCTTTTCCTAGTCGAATCTGAAATTTTCTGTCCTGAACTTTTCCCAGGTTCCAGTCATTTGTTTATTATTGCCATTGATAGAAGTTCACCTCTGCATGCAAACACATCTCACAGAGTTGCAGAATCCCAAAACACTTTGGGTTGGAAGGGACCTTAAAGACCATCTCATTCCACCCCTGCCATGGCAGTGACACCTTCCACTGCCCCAGGCTGCTCCAAGCCCTGTCCAGCCCAGCCTTGGACACTGCCAGGGATCCAGGGGCAGCCACAGCTGCTCTGGGCACCCTGTGCCAGGGCCTCACCACCCTCACTGGGAAGGATTTCTTCCCAATAGTCTAAACCTATTCCCTGCCTGTGTGAAGCCATTCCCCTTGTCCTGTCACTCCAGGCTCTTGTAAAAGTCTCTCTCTGTCTTTCTTGTTGGCTCCTTCAGGCACTGGAAGGCCACAGATTGATCACCCCAAAACTTCTCTTTTCTAGGCTGAACAAACCCAATTCTCTCTTGACTTCTGTTTGAGCAGGGCTCTTTTCTCCAAGAAGGACTTGCCTGTTACAAATCCATGTCAGTGGAAATCAGTGACTTATTTTAAATCCAGAAGAAAAGCTGAAATCTGGTAGTTTTGTGTGTGAATTTTTCAATAAGCATAGGTTGGGGCTTTTCTGTTTGTTGGTTTGTTTTTATTTTCCTTGCTCCTACAGAACTAGGTGCACAGGAGAATGGAGATAGTAAGAATTGCTACAGATGCAACAAACTCTGAGAAAATGTTGTAGATTCAGCCCTCACTTTGATGTTGTTTCCCTTCAAATCCCAATTCCAGAAGTCATTTGGAAGTGAAAAATGTGCTCCACAAACCAAGAGGGGCTGCAGGAAATTTTATTGTGCATGTCCTGTTTATAAAAATGTTTCTGTTTAGACTATTATAGGCCTCTTCAAGGAAATACTAAAAGGGTGTCAATTCTTGTTTGATCACCTAATTAAATGCTTGCTGATCTGTTTGGAGATGAAAAATGCCTTTATGTTGGCATTTTGTCTTTGGTCTTCCACTGCAGGAGAAGGAGGGCTCTGCTTTGTACCAGGGTTTGGCTTGGCTTATTCAAAATGAGGTTTTGTTTATACCACTTTTGTCTGTGCAGAGTCATTTTGATGTTTATTGGAGGGGGTTCATAACAGCATTAAATGCAAATATCCTGCATGACTTGCTGCTCCTGTATCTGTGTCTGTTTCAGGGAGTTTAAAAAGAAGAAAGCTAACAGTGTTCAGAAAATATAGAAAGAATGCAGTGACTTCTTTCCCCCAAATACATGCCTGAAATCAGAATCACTAAGTACTTTGTATCTTCTGGGTAAACAACATATAACTAAATTTAATATTTCCCATAATATTTCATTTGCATGCCCATTCAGGTAGTGCATGTACTTTTACTGATAGTAAAAGATTCTGTTTCTTTAAAGAATCTTCACATGTATTTTCCCCATATATTTTCCTTTATGTTCATAATAATGTTCTCTTGCAATGCTCCTAGAAAGAATTTTGTGGATGTTCTTGCAATCCCTTACAGTGTCTGTCCTTGAAAGACTCTTTGAATATAAACAGTGCTGGGGAGAAGGTGTGGAACCTTTGTTTGTTTTTTTGGAGAGAATTATTGTCATCTCTGGCCATGCACCTTTGGAATATTTGGCCTTTTCAGTCTTCTATTTCAGCTTCAGAAAAAGGCCAAGATCTTCACTACTTTAGTCATACCATCAGTTAGGAGATGAGGAGTTGGAAACCTTTCAGACTTCCAAGTTCTCCTTGTTCTTGGACAAGTGGTGTAATGGCTGGGCTGCCACACACGAGCTCTCAGGGTCTCTGTTCTTCCCTGGCAGTTTAGGTCCCAAGTGCCAAAATGCCCTGTGGTCTATCAGTGATGAGACACCATTTCCATATTCAGGATGTCAAGTGTGATGATGTCTTGGGACATGGACTTTCCAAGTCCCTGACTTCAATTTGTGAGAGGCACTGGCTATGTAGTTTTACTGGATCTAAAAGATAAACTTGCATGTATGTTCCTAAAATGTTCTTTTGGATCTGGTGCTAGGAAGTTCTCTTATGAAACAACCTAAAAATCTCCTCCCACACTTGCATCTGTAGCAAATGGATTGCATATTTCCTTTCACATGGCCAAAAATTAGGATTTCAAAGTATTAAAAGACTGAGGCTGTGATTGGAGTAGTGGCCAATTTGAACTCTTGAAAAACATGTGTTGCTCACAAAGCTCTGGAAAAGTAGTGTTGAAATGTGTCACTGGTGACATATAACGGTTCTGTGAGTTAAATCTCTTGAAAACAAGTCCCTTTATGTAAGGAAACCTGAGTTGTGATTTTTTTTCATTTTAAAGAAAAAAGTCCTTGCTTCATCTTCTCATCTTGCCCTTAGGAAATTGTTATTGGCTTTGTGGTTAGGAATGATCATCAAGCTTGACTTCAGGTTTGCATAGGCCAGAAAAATGCCAAGGAATGGATCCTAAAGAACTAAGTTTTATGAAGTTGTAGGAATGGTTCTTTCCTGCCTGAGGTTTTGAGTTTCCCAGTAAATAGATGCTGGTATGACTCTGTAAAAATGCTCTGACTCTGCAGTGCTTCTCAGAGAACTTATACAAACTTCCTGTGTGCCTAAACTTCAAGAATGAGAGCATTAAAAGAAAGCCTAAAATCTGAGATCCTGGTGATCTTTCTGAAAATACTGTCATGAAGATTTTATGAAACACTGTTTCAGAAGGTATAGGTACAGCTGTGCTAATGGTATTCTGCTGCCACTTGACCCTGACTGTGCTCCCAGGGGCTCCCTGCCAGCTTTCTGGTACCAGCTCTTCCTCTCAGGCTGTTCACTGAGCTGGCTGAACTCACTACACCAGCACAAAACTAATGTGAACAACAAAAAACTCCATCCTATTCTTTTCAAGTGAAGAAACTGAGTCAGTTTGGAGTGCCAGAACCAGCACAAAAGAATGGGTGGAACAGCCTGGTTGACAGGGCTGGAACATTAAATGGAAAGAGAAGGAAGGAGGAGCAATGGGGGAGCCATTCCTGACATATTCAAGCTGTTAGGCAGGCTTAAGTGCTCTGTTAAATAATTCCCTGAGCAGCTGGTTGTCACTTGGACAAAGCCTGGCTTTGTCCATTCTTGTTTTAACAGACCAGAACATTGAGAATGAGTTTGACAGAGACTGTGGTGACTTCAAGCTCCATTGTACCTTCTTTATGTCAATCCTTCTTACCCTTGAGCACAAAAATCTTTTGAGCACCTCCCTGGAACATGAGCCACCTCAAGGTGAGATGACTGAATGTGGAGAGTGAACTTCACATGGAGAGATGCTCTGAGGTGCTTTCCTGAAGTGTGTAACTGTCCAAAATTCACTGCACTGGTTGTTTGGGACACACTTATCTCACTAATGTGGTCATTTATACCCAAACTCGTATTGCCAAACTACACATGGAACACAGGCACTTTTTATGCAATTAGTTATAATTTATAAATCATTAAATACCGGTGATGTCACATTATAATTTAAGATTATTAAAAGCCTTGAGATTTTATGTGGAAAATTCCCATATTTCTGTGATGTGAAAATTCTAAACATGAGTTATGGGAAGAAAATCCCTTTCAGTGAGAACAGAAGTTGTGTTGTTAGCGTGGGAAGAGTGCACAAAGAGACCCAACAACAAATAACTCTGAATTGCTTGACAGCTGCAAACCAGTCCAGCAATGTGGACTTTGCTGTCTTATCAGTTATGATACTGAAGGAGTTAATACATGAAGTTTTTAAATCTTAAAAAGACTCTAAATTATATTTAGAAATCACTCCTGTTACCGATGTAGAGAGACAAATTTCCCATGGCATTATTTCTGAAAAGGAAATGTTTAAATGACCCAGTGGTGGTCTTTGCAGAGGCAAAGAAAAGTCCCTGTGTTCATTAATAACACAAATCATTGCTCTGTGCACAGATTTTGTCCAAAGAAAGGCAAGACCATAACTGTTTTGAAATCTATATTTAAAAATAGTTCTGGTTCTATTAGTCATTGTCCCAATCCAGAAATAAAAGGAGTTTATGTTTAACTCTTTATCTACTCCTTTGATTTACTTAAATTGCTGAAGAAAAACAGGAGGAAGGTTTTTTTGTTAATAAGATTACTGTAGAAATGTCTGTTGACAGAAATAGTCCAATATTGAAGTTGAGCAGTAATAATTAAGAGAATGTTTACAAAATAAGTTGTGTTTACAGAGTATTTACTTTTTATGGAGAGCTGCTTGACTCTTAGTACTGAGTGATCTATGAGGATTTTTAGGTTGTAGTTCATCCACAGTTCATTCTTTCTTGGGTTGTTTTTAATTACTTTGCTGATATGTACTAAAGAACCCCCACCAACTTGAATACCAAATTACAGAAAGTTAACACTGAGTGGTTACTGTAAGAGTTGCTGTAATTGTAGAGTAGATTTTCATAGATGGTTATAACTGAGAAAAAGTGTTATGGTCAACTGTAACATTTTTCTGACAAGTCTTTGATAGTTAAATAATTCACTATAGCTCTATTTGTTTTTCAGCTCACATGTAGTAAATACAGAAGTATTTCAGCCTCAAGTAAATTTTTCAAATGTTCCATTTAAAAAGTGGTATTTCTAATTCTAAATTATCTGATATTACTAATCTGCATATAGTCACTGACAACCTTAACTCTTTGCTGCTGTTTATATAGAATAGGTATTCAAACTGGACATACCTTGCAGGTTTGGAAGCTCTTCCAGAAGCACTGGGATAATCCACCTAAGGTCCTTATGTCCAGTTATTTCATATTATCAAAAAATAGGGAAAAAGGAAGCTAGAGTGAGTTCTGTGAAATGAAAAGCATATATAAAGAAAAAGTCCACTTCCAAGCCTCTTGATCCTTCTGGCACCGTGGGTGATACCAGAGTAAAGTGCTGCTTCAGATTAGCCCATCTTAGTACTGAAGAATGATATTAAGACGACTTGTTACCACTCATATGTTTTTCATCACTGCCTGTATTAGAGCCAAAACTTCTGGCTTAACTCTAGACGTCTAGTGGAAGACTTTATAAAACCTGTAGTTTAATAATAGTTGACATCAGGCCATTGGAAGTACAGTGAGGTCCATTTCAGGTCATTCCTGCTGTGGAATCCCATTTATTTATGATTTCACTAGCCTTTTTTTTTTTTTTTAAGTGTGACTTGAATAAAACTATAAAACTTCAGCCAGTGGCAGTGTAAACCAGTAGCCTGCAGTGACCTGCAGGCTGCCAAACCTTTCTAAAGTTAGAAAATTAGGACTTTATTGTGTAGCTATATATAAATTTTAGCTTTGCTTTCAAGAGGCAGCAATATGGCTGGGGACAAAGGTTCCAGAATGTAAAATGTAGATCAGATTTTTATCAATATAGCTAGTTTCTGTCTCCTGTGTGTGGGAAATAAAGCATATCTATTAATTAAAACAAAGACAATATTTGCAGTATTCTGTCATTGAAATTGTGGGTTTAAAATCAAGTCTTTGAGAATGTACCCTGTTACAAAGTTTGTACTGACGAGCACATCACAATATTTAGAAATTGGGTTATTCTTTGTTTACCTTTCGTAGGCCTCTGTTTGTGTAAACTTCAAAAATGTTTAATTAATGGAGTTTACCTAAAGCAAGATTCATAGTCAGGGAAGCACTTTGTGTCTTTAAATTTCCAGTACATTATACCCAGTTCTGTGCACATCTGACTTCATCTGTTTCTTTAATTAGCTGCTTTCTATGTTAAAAGTCTGGTCTTGCTTTGGAAAAAAAAAAAAAAGCCTGGAAATTTTACTTGGGATATTTTTTTTTGTTATACATGTAATGTGCTGTTTGCAAAATGCCTGTATGTTGCATAATAGTTATTTTGTCTACTGTTACTTTCTTAAGGAAAAAAAAAGATTCTATGCCAAAACTTAAAACTTTAGTGCTGTGATATCAACCAAGACAAGACTTGTGTTACCTGCAGCACTGCTTTTGATGTGTTCCAGTTCCAGTAGCACAGATGGATCACGATAAAGAGTCTCCCTGTCACTTTTCCCAAGGAATAAAATTACAGTTTCAAAAGCAATCACGTTCCCACAGAAAAATCTAAAGGATGATCTTAAGCTTTTTTGAAATCTCAAATTGCATATATCTGCATTCTCTTGCCTGCTTGTAGAAACCAAATCTTCCTAAGCAAACACTCCCCTGTGTTTTGAATAGCTTGGTTTGGATGGGTTTACTTGAGGAAATTAGTATTAAATTGCTGTTTTAAAAAACCCTCCAACATTTTCTTGGCTGTTCAATAGAAGAGAGCAGGGCCTGAGGGTTGTGATATAAATGTACTGGTTTCTTTTTTCACTTCATTCAGTAGCAAAGTGTTGAATCAGCAGTTTCAGCTCACCCGGGTTTTGCAGCAAACTATTTTTGAGGTTTAGTAACATCTCAATTTTGGATGAATACTCAGGGGTTTTATTATTATTTTCTCTTTTTAGTTGCTTCTGGTGGTAGGAACACATTCCTCTGTGTATAAAGTTTGTCATAGCCAATTACATAATGAAGGTGACACACAAAGTGGTAGTATCTGGAAAAAATATAACAATCTTACCTTAAACTGGATTATCCATCAATTTTGTCCAGTTTTTAGTTGTAATAGGGCAGAAATAAATATAGCTCACATGCTGTTCTTGTAATGCAACTGTTTAATATCTCAAGACATGGATCCTGTATTTTGATGTGAATATAATTGTAATCTAGGATGAAATGCCCAGAAATCACCTTCTCAGTACTCTTGACTACTCAGTTCTCAACTTTAGATGTTACTCTTGACAGCAGTACTTAAAACTTAACCAGTGGTTCTCAATCCACTTCATGAGCCTGTTCATTTAAGCATTTGCAGCACATTTTCAATGTCTCAGGTTTTTAATGTATGTTGGTGGGGGCTTAATGAAGAAACATACTTAAAATAGTAGTCTGAGGGTATTTTCTTTGCAAGCAAATGTTGGCATACTTTCCAAAGAAAGATTCTGTTTAAATAACTAATAGATTATATAAGGTTGGACTGTTTGCTCAGAGCTTTTCAGTGATTTCTGTTTCCACCAATGAGACAATTGGTTGAAAATTAGAATTCTGTCTTGCCTTAAAATACTTATGTAACGTTTATGAGTAATAGAGATTGATTTTTGAGGAAAGAATAGAAGTATATCCAACACATATGTGGTTCAGAATACTGTCTCACTATGGTGAAATATGCAGATGAAGAATTTGGATGGTGTTTTCTATTTGAAATTATCTCATCAGTGATCCAGACTGTTACCTTTCATTTCTTTTTGAAAATGACTGTATTTTGATATGTCTGAGAGAACAAACATAAGCTGCCATACGTGGTTCATGCTACCATTGCAATCTGTGTTTTAAGCCAGTCTTGTATACATTTGTTATTCTAAAGCAAACTAAGTACTTTTTCATTTTCTAGCACTGTTTATAAATGTGGTTTACATAATGTGATGAATCTAACATCAACTGCACAAAGCTGCCTTGGAGCCTGCCCATCACATTTTAATAACATGACATATTCATTTCGTGCTCACAACCAGTCCATGTGCGGTGTGGTCACATATTTTGGTTTTAGCTAAATTCTGGCTCCTTTCAGGCTGGACTACACCATTTACCCAGCTGAGTATACAAAATCTGCCCTTCAGCTTCTTGTAGTTCAGTTTGATTCTTCAGTGTCTATATATAAATATATTTTAAAAAATTTTATCATCACGCATGAATCAACTTTTGCTTGATAATAGTTTTTAGCATGTTTTTGGCAGCTGACTTAAAAACTGCATAAAAATACAGTTTCCTTTGCAGTAAAAGTCCTCAGTCCCTGATGTTTGTTAGCAACACAGCAATACTGCAGGGCGAGTCATAACTTACAATGTTGAGAGCTCGTGTACAAAAAGAGCCATAAAGTCAAGTGTACATGTCTGTACATCCATGGGGTTGTCAGGCTCATCATGGCTTTTATGGATGCGAGGATGTGCTGACCTGGAATGACTGGAGAGGCAAAACATCACCTGAAGGGTTTTTCACCCTTGCAGTTTCTGTTGCTTCTGGAGCATCATTTAACTTTCTTCTGTCTCAGGCTACAGATTAATACAAATTCCTCAGTGTGGGAATGCCAATTTCAGAAGCCCCAACCTGGCTTATTCCCACCTTGATGCTCTTTTCCTGGGTCCTGTGGAAAGGTTTCTGCACCAAACTGGATCAAGAAACTGCTTTGCCTTATCACTGAAGGTCTTGAAATTAGTTTGGGTGTCAGTACATGTCAGTCATGCTTGTGATGCTGCTCACAGGTTTGGATAATGTGACATGGCATTTTTATGGAATATGGGTATTTATCTGCCTTAGAGACATTCAAAACACCAGACATTCTTTCACAGAAAATCAAACAGTAGTTAAAATCAAAAACTCTGCAACCAGTGCCAAACTACTGAATCACTCCAACAATAAGTTCTAAAGGAAAATTTTCTGTTCCGGAATACAAGCTGGACTGAGAACAACATTTCCTCAGAGGGTATCGAGCATTTACTCTGCTAAAGTTCAACAATGCCTTAAAAAAACCCCAAACCTTGATCACCTGCAAATGCTAAATTTTCCCTTAGGTTTTACCAAAGAGGATGGACAAAATGGAATGTAAGTGATTTCAGGTCCTTAGACAGCCTCTAGGTAGATTCCTATTGTTCAGAACATAAAAGCAACGCTTAAAATGGGAGCTGTCATCAAGTTCCAGTGAGTTGTTAGTTTTAAGAAAAAAGAAATGTGGCCATCTATTCCAGAAAAAAATATTTAAAGCATGTTAGAGTGAAAAGAGAATACAGTTTAATTTGGAACTAGTTTTTCTGAACTTTACTTATCCACAAAAGTAATTTTATTAATTAAAAATCTAAAGGCCCAAAAGAAGATGACTTTGACTCGGTTTATGATTGACTGCTAGAAGTGGAAGCAGTGAATATCACATTCCTGAGACAGTAATTAACTACAATTTGCACTTCTTTGTCCAATGAAGAACCCAGATCTGTAAATGTTTGCATGTACTTTGAGCAGATCTGTTTGTAGATGGAAGAGGAACAAGGTCTCTGGGAAGGTCTCCAAACTCAATTTGTTTGCCAGTTTTGAAGCACACAATTTTTCACTTTGGAATAGTAGAAATGAAAGCATTTCTTTCATTACTGATCATTAGTATCATTACTAATAATAAGGAAGGTAGACTCTGATTCCAGAAGTGATTTCCCTGTCATATTCATTAACTCAGCCTGTGTTCAGATGTGTGTTTTTATCCGTGGGAATTTTCTGGGAGGGCTTCATTTGTTTCTCATCAACACAAAAGCAGTAAATCTGTCATGCAGGGTTGGGTCTAGTTCTAAATACTCCCAAGAAATTGGGAGCCTTCTGAAAAAGTCTGATTTACTTTTAGCTAACGACTGCTGCTGCTACAGTATTTAGTATTGCTTTCTCATAATTATGCTACTTTTAAATTGTAGGTAATATGTAATCTATATTATGTTCCAGTGGGCATTTTTAAAAGGCAATTTAATTTGCTTTAATCATTTCTATCTCATAAAGTGTTTTGTTGATTTTTAGCATTTGTTTTTTCCTCTTCCAGCTGTAGGGGAAAATCACAATTAATTCCTATCACTATGGTGGTTTTTTTAAAATGAAAAATGAAAAAATAGGAAGATAAAGACTCCTAAATTAAGCCAAAAGACCATGTAGAAACTAGCAGAGAAGGGTTGTCAGACAGATGTCCTAATACAGTATTTCCAAAGGTATTTGTTTGCAAATACAGGAGTGTGTTAGTTAAGAAGCTTGGTTCCCTGGGTGGGTTTGCACTGCTTTTTGTCAGAGACAGAAATCCACTGGATGACAGAAGCTCCTTTTACCACTCAGTGGAAATATTTATGTAAATTGAAAGAAAACATATGTCATAATTGCATATTAGCTTGTGGTATGGAAAAAGAGATCTTTTTTGTGGAGCAATTTGTAAAGTAGACAGTATTATTTTCTTCTTGAACACTGGTGTTCTACAAAGGATGATTTCCATTTGGTTTTACCACAGCAGAACAAAGGAGCCTTGACTTTAGAAAGTAACTTACTAGCGAATAACTTTTATTTTGTTTAACAGGCAATTTCATAGAATCATAGAATGGTTTGGGCTTGAAAGCATCTTAAAGATTATCTAGTTCCAACCCCCTGCCATGGGCATTTCTCAGCATTTAATTCATACTGTGACTATACTTTTGTTTCATGATTGTTAGAATTTCTGGTTTTTCCAATTAATGCGTAAGATGCACATCTCCTCACATAAAACCAGAGGATGTTCTTTGCTCAGGTTGGAAAGAAATTAAATTCAGCTAAAATGAGAATTAATCACTGTTTCTGTCATTTAAAGTTTTTCCAGAGGCTCTCAAAATAGCCTTCAAAATAAATACAGAATGCAGGCAATGCAGATTAATTTGAACCCATATGTTGTCAATAAAGAGAGTAAGTATTTTGATGCTTCCAATGCTAAGACTAGACCAACACTAAAGAAATTGGTGGGTGGCAGGTTCAAAGCAGAAGGAAATACTTCACAAAGCATTTATAGTTCAGCTGTGGAAATGTGCAAGAAAGTAGAGTGGATTTTAATGTTTCATATAGACCCAAAAAGTAATTGGTCTAATTGGAAGAGGAAAAGTCTTGCTTCCTGAGTACTTTGTAATGAGAGCCAAAGTGAGCTGGGCTGGAAAAAGGGAGAGTTTTCCCTGGAAGATTTGTAGTGAATAACCTGAGTAAGTCCAGAGCCATCCTGCATTAGAGGGAAGCCATAGATGTTTATACAGAACTGTCAGTGAAAAGGGGTTGAGAACCACAAAATGTTCCCAAGGGCTGCCGTTCCCTGTCAGTTTTTAAGGAACAGAATTTGTGAGGACAGAGGATAAGAGGTATGCATAGCCAACTTTCAGGGGTTTGGAGAAATTGCTGTGAAAAAAATAAGTATGTTTTAATCCTTTTTCCTAATTTTAATCCTTTAAAAATACCATTACATAACTCACTTAGAAGATTCTTGTCTTTGTTGATAGTGTTGTTGAAGATCTAATATTTCCACAGCTGTGTTCAGTATTGCTCCTTTGAGAAAAATATCTGTCTTGTGGAAAAAATAAGTCAGCTTTTATGCATTACTATCATATGAAAAATTCTCACAGAGAAACATAGATTTGTTTCAGAAATATTACATGGAAAACCTACAGATTTCTGTGTATATATTCATAATGCTGCACACTTGGAATGAAAGTTCTTTTCACTGAATTAACAGAACTGCTTCAAAGTACTTTGTAGGAAACTGTGTTATGAGCTGGTCTGAATAACTCACTTTATCAAAGTTACATTAATATAAATAACAGCCAAAACAGAAGTAATGCATCAGAAGTTTGCATTCAATAATTGTGTGGAAATCTGCATCCTGCACAAAGAGTTAAACACCAAACAAATGGAAATTCTACCAAACTACAGTAATTGTTTACTCAGTGGCTGTAGGAAGTTCCTTACATAACAGGCTATTAGAGAAGAAATTACAAGGTAAATGGTTTTTAAGATGAACCTTTTAAATAATCCAACTCTGAATGCTTTAATTTACTTAAATCCTTGGGAAAAAGAAGAGTATTTATTGAATGGAGCCAGGATGGCTCAAGCAGACTGGAAGATTATTGGGGGGGGATTCTCTCAACTCTTGAGTATTTGTTCACTTGTAGAGACTACAGGGAATGTTTGTGTCCAGTGTGGCTGCAAAGCCACAGGAATGGACATGAAGCCCCGGTCAGGAACATCACTGGCCTTTGTGGGGAGAGTGAATAGCACAACCTCTGTACCTCCCAAACACATGATGATTTTTTGAGTCCAGCCTAAGGTTGTTGGACCTTATTATAAATAATCAGGTATTTCCCCCAACTGCCTTGCTCCTAATAGCCAGAATAGTTCTGCAAAATTTATGCTCTTGTAGAACAGAAAGAAATGTTTATGAAGGAAGCTACAGTCTGAGGAAGAGACATTGTTCCTTTTTCATGACATTAATATGGCCTTCAAATTAATTGTAATTTACAACATTTCCCAAGCTGAAAAAATTTCAGTTTCTGAATACAGAGCTTTGAAGTCAATGTCCCAGATAAAACTTATTACCCATAGAACTCCCAAATAAAAATAAGTGAAGATTGCTGATTTTAGCCACCAGGACAGTTGATTTTGGGGGTAGCCCTCTGGATTCCCCCAGAGAGGCATCAATGAAGGACAGACCTGTAGGAAATACAGCTCAAACTCTGCTGCTGGTTTTAGTGAGGGGCTGAAATGGGAGGGTTCATGTGAGCTGTGTGGGCTCATTCAGCTAATGGGCCATGGCAAGAGGTGAAGTTGCCCTCAGCCTCCAGCCCATTTGTATCCCATATTATTATTATTATTATTCCCTTTATTCCCTTTATTATCCTGTATTAGCCTGTGACACCCCACTGTGGGAATTTTTACCAGACGTGACTGCAGAGCAGAGGCAGTCATGTGCTGCTCCAAGGAACTCCAGAGCAATGACCAGATTGTGTGTTGGGAAACTTTATGAACTGTTCACAGGATGATAAAGTCAGGGAAAACTTATGGAAATGTGGAGGATTCTGTCCAGCAGCAGTTAGGAAGGATGAGGCTGGGCTCTATGGGAAATGCATAAGCAGAACTGTCCTGGCCCAGGTCAGAGCCCAGCTAGGCCAGTTCCCCAGCTTTGACAGTGGCATTTCTTCTGAGAAAGGGCATTGCTGTTTCTGGGCTTCCTTTGCTTCCATTTTCCTTGAAGCAAAGTAAAGCTGTGGTTTTGGGACAGACGTTTCATTTAGTCTCAATATTCAGCCTTAGGTAGTTTGGCTTTTTTCTGCCATTCCCAAGGGAGTGGCTGGAGCTGTGTCAGGGGAGGTTTAGGTTGGTATCAGGAAGGTTGGTGCTGGGCACTGCCCAGGCTCCCCAGGGAAAGGTCACTGCCCCAAGGCTGCCAGAGCTCCAGGAATGTTTGAACAACAATCCTAGGCACAGGGTGGGATTGTTGGGGTGTCTGTGCAGGGGTTAGATCAATGATCCCTGTGGATCCCTTCCAACTCAGAATATTCTGGGATCCTTTTACGACTGATCAAACATTGTCCAGTTGAGAGAAGCACATTTACTTGTGAAAAAGTTGATGCCACAGAGGTAACGAATCTGTTGGTTTACTTTTGCTTTACTAATTGGAATATTTCAGGATCATAAAAGGGATGATACCTTATAGTTAATTGGTTTCTAGGGTGGTCAAAATGTTCTGTGCAGTACTCAAGTCTGTAAATTCTTTCAGAGACACACAATGGTGCAGAATGTGTTCTTAAAGGTAATGTACTGACCCAGTAACTCTTGCATCATGTAGAATGGAAGATTTTTATGAAGAATTCTGCTTGATGTTCTCTCTTCACTTCTTAAATTGAAAATAAAAGAACAGTGCTGTGTCTTTATGGGTCTCTCCTGATGGAATTTTAATGTAGAACAGGGTGACTGTTAGCAAGGAACATTGCATCTGTAATGAGATTTCATAACCTGGTTATTGGGAACATTAAACACTATATTTCCACCGAATTTCATTATAGGCAGTTGTAACAAAATTGTTCAAATTATACTTGCAGGCATTTGAACATAGCTTCTTGGTACCTGAATTGGTATAAAACTTAGGAGTAGGATGTTAATCTATTGGGAAAATAAAAAGCTAGATTCATTTTGATCATATGATTGTTTCTTAATGTGGAAAAGGAGATCTGTTTAATACATTTTAGAGGTTTTTAAGTGACGTCTTCGCTACTTTTAAATGGAAAAAGTGTTCCAACATTTTTCCACAATACTTTGGGGCCTTGAGACTGAACAGCAGTTGTTGACATCTTTAAATCAGAGCTCTTATTTCACATGTCTGCTGTTTTTTCCCCATTTAAAATGGTCTTCAGTGTGCCAAGAGAAGTAAAATTAAAGCCTTGAAATAGAGTTTGGGATTCAATGGTAACTAACTGTAAGAGAGGGGTCATGTTACTAAAGATGCAGTAAAAGCAGGGATCTCTTTTGTTCATTAGGAAACAGAAATGTGTGTCTGCTGAGCAAGTCCAACATATTATTATAAATCTTTTTGCATGGATGTTTGTACCTTTTTCATTTTACAAGAAGACAGTGAGACTGTTATGCAGGGCTTCTTCCAAATGAGGGTTGGTTACACAGTTCACCAAGCCTTTAAATGCTTCCTGCAGCCAAAACCAGCTTTAAAGGAAATCTCTTTAAAAACATTCACTATTTCCAAAGGGTTGGCTTCACCTCTGTGGCTGGCATGTTCTACAAGGTGGCCATGGTGTGGTTCTTACCCCTTAGAGCACTGATTTGACCTGAAGCTTGGTCTTCCAAAACCTGATCCCTGACTTCAGCGAGGAGAGGTGGTGTAGAAGTTGTATCAGATGTTGGTACCTCAAGTTCTTTGTTGTTTTGACATTGGTTGGTTGGTTGAGGTCCCTAGAGTTCCACTTCCAACTGAGGAGAGATTTTGAAGCTTCCTGAGGAGCCTTCCAGAACACCAGAAATTGTATTGGTCTGCAAACCCACAGTTAGCAGACTTGTTCTCTGCAAACTGCTTCATGCAGAAAATTGTCAGGGATATTGTGTCAAATTATTTTGGTAGTATTTACTCCTAATTTTACTATTTTTCTGTCTGTAGGCTTGTCTAAAAATTGTATACACTGGAATATAAACATAGTACTTAAATGGGAAAATGTTTTCTCAGGAGTTTCCAGCAGTTAACACTGCTATTACCACATGACACAAATTATAAACTGTTTATTTTCTTGCTGTGATGTAACTGTTTATAAAGCTGTGTCTTGAAAGAGCTTTAAAGTTTATCGATTTCTTTCAGAAAAAGCACAAATTTTTGGTAGAAAAATGTTAACATTCTGTTTCCTAGTTCTGATAGTTATTTTCTTTTAGTGTTCTAAGGGGTTTTGCAGTAAGTGCAAGCATGATGAATATTTCAGAATTGAAATTCAGAAATTGCATCAACCACTCTCTGTAGTGTTACTGTAAGAGTGAATTAACTGAGTGAAATTCACTTTGTCACAGGCCAATAGAAAGCAAGTGGTCACACAGCAACTCCTTTTTGGGGCGAAGTTGAGTGATTTGTAGCTTTGTCGTGGAGGGATCTCTATCAAATTGAAATAGAAAGTGGAGAAGGGTAGATAGCGTGAACTCAACATTTTTGGGGTCTCAGAGATTCTAATAGCCTCAACACATGGGCATTAATAATGAAAATCTCATTTTGGGAGGCATTTGATGCCTTTTTTTTTTCTGAGGCTTTTGTGTGGTTTTTGTTGAGTTTTTTTCCTAAGAAAGCTCTTCTACCTTGCTTAGGGAAAACATTGCCTCTAATTGTTTCTTCAAATTCAGAAAGCTACCCAAGCTTCCATGGAAACAACCTTATTTTTTTTGAGACCTCCACAGTTTTTGTCATACCAGAAGTGCCTGTCCCTGGCTCAGGCAGACCCTCCAAGTTCCATCATCATTTACTCAGTAAAAACAGCATCTCCTATACCTTTTGTTTTAATTTGGTGATAAGCACAGGATGTCTTCTGCTCCGTTTCAATTTATAATGAGATTTAGCAAGTCTTGTCAAAATTCTGATGTGGGATACTTAAGCCAATAATGCAAGTCAGAACTTAGAAATCTTACAGAGATTCTAAACCCCCAAAAATCCTCTTATGCAACAAAGCATTGTGGTTCTGGAATTGCTATGGCTATTGAATCCTAACCTCTCCTATTCTGGTCTCTTACTGACTAAAATATCCTTCCCTCTTGTAGTTTCAACATTCACACCTTGTATTCAGATCTGTTTACCTTGCATTTATCTCTGGCTGGGTTACTCAAAATGTCATATTCAGGGTTTTGCTGTACTCTGAGCAGTTTCCTCTCTGAAATGTTTTAAAGATTCTGATGGGACATCTCTGCAGTCTTAGAAAGTTGCAGCTGGTTCACTCTTGAATTTATCTGTGCATAGAAGTCAGCTGTATCTGTGTGTGGAGAAGAGGAGAAATGAGAATGCTGCTGTGCATCTCCCACATCCCATTACCTAGCAGAAATGTTACTGGATTGCCTTAGCAGCATCTCCCTCACAGCAATTCTCATCAGGGACTTGCCATGAAGGCTCTCCCAGTATTTATATATATATATAAACTATTTCATAAGACTTCTGAATCTGATAACACTTAGTAAAACTATTATTCCACTCTCAATCCAATGGCCTTCTCAAAGTATATTAATTTCCAATGTAAGCCTGCAAAAATTAATTATTTACTTGAATATATTTTAGAGAATAAACTAACTACAGTGGTTTTATGTTGAGCTGTCCTTGCATATTTTTATCATACTGGTGGCCAAAGATTCCGAACTTGTTCCCATGCTTTTCTTGACCAAGGATTCTCAGGTCACTGTGCCCTAGCGTCACAAGCTGTAAAATGGTGACAATCCATTACTTGGTTTATAAAATTCTTTCAACTCACTGTTTAGAAGTGATGAGAGTTTTATAGTAAAGCCCATTCCACTTCCAATATAATTGGTAATTTTGAAGAGCGGATTTGAGCTGCTTCCATCTGACATACAGAAATGTTGTGCAACTTTAATTGCTGTGTCTTTCTGAAGTGAGCAAGCACCCACCCGTTTGTTGTGTCCTTCATCCCTTGGCTTCTGTCTCCTGCTTGGTCTCCTGCCTCTCCTACTGTTGTGCTCCATTATGAGAACATTTTTCTTTCATTATCTGTCTTACTACTGGGGCTTTGCTTTGGCATTGTAACTTCACTTTAGGTCACATTCCACTGCTGAGGGCTTCTCGTAGCAACAACTTCCAGAGTGTGATGTCAGGCAAGCTTGATACTCATTGTACTAAACCCCACAGGAATAATCTTAGTCAAATCACTTTCATGAAATTCACTTCTATGGTATCTTAATAGTGAAAAAGCACACCTTGGAGAAAAAAATATGTTAATGGTCACAATAAATCTTGATTCATCTGTATTTTGGTGGTGTTATCCCATGCAAACCCAGTGGAGAATTTCTTTTGGGTTTTAGGAGTCTGAATGTTTGATAAGATAAGAATTCTGCTTGAATGAAAATACTTGCACAATATGTGGTGTTTTGCTTAAATTTATTATAAGACTACACATCCTGTACAGTATAAAAATCTAACAAACTAACTATGGTACAAATGAGCGGAACCTATTACTGTGACTTTAAAAATAACTTTTAAAAATTAAAATATACTTTGTTTAAAAAAAAAAAAAAGGCATCCAGATAGAAATTAATTGTTCATTTGTCCAGTTCATCAGAATCTGTGTGAATACAGGAAGTTTTTAGGGTAATCTACAACAAATAATTTAAGTTTTTTTCTTAAAATTTCACTTGGAAGAGAGTTTTACACTTCAAATGTTTGGTAGAAAATCCAGTCCTGTGTGTGTTTTAGAAATTTGATTCCTGCATTGCTAGAATGTTCGTAGCTCAAGGATTTTTATCTTTTATGTACAATTTTTACAAGGTACCACTTAAAATATTTTAAATTCAGTTAATCAAATAAGATAGGACCAAGCTGAGGGTTTAGTTATATTCTTAAATCCTAAAATCTGATCTTATAGAGGGTGTTCCTGGGGGCACAGTTTGACCTGATGCACTTAAGCAGAATAGTGTTAATAGAAATAAAAATAGATGTCATAATCTTAAGCTTCAATTTTTGCATTTAATGGTTTTATAATGAAACAGTATGAAGAAACACACTGGTACCTTACTTCAGTACCTTACTACAGTATCATATTTATGGTAGGAAGGGTTTACATCAGAAATAAGCAGACCAGTGGAGTAGAGAGAATAAATAAAACTGCATTTCTAGAGATGGGGGGGGTTGCAATGCAGAACTGGGGGGTTTATTTGGTCTTCTGTGGTTTAAGAACAACACTGCAATAAGATCTTATGCATGAAAATGAATGTGGGGAGAGCTGCCTTGTGTTGATGTAGTTGTTTTCAAGGTGAACGTGTTCCAAGTGGGAATCTTCATGCTCCTCCTCACTGTGGTCATCCTCGTCCTCGTGGTGGCTCCGAGTCCTGCAGATGCGTTCTGGGGGCACCGTCCTGTGACACATGGGAGCAATCATGTTCTGACATTGCAGATAACTCTTAACTTCATCATGTATTTTAGAGTTGCTGTCTATTTAGATATTTGAACATGTTAACTTCATCAGTACATTAAATTTTCTCAATTACATATTTACTGAGGACTTTCAAAAGCCATTCTTTTGAACATTCTCTCCTTGCATTGTTTTCTCATTGATATCATATACTGAGTTTTCCTGGGGAAAGTATTGCCATGTGTTGCTGAATGAAAACTTTGTCTGACACGTGGGAATTCTCTCTTTGTCATTCCTTTTCTTTACAAAGCAGCACAGAGGGCCTGGATTGTGCACATGGCTCCGCAGCTGGGGCTGGTGGAACCTGCTCACCAGGTGACTCCAGCTGCTGACTCCTCCCATTATTTTGTTATCACTTTGGGCTCTGCTCCAGGAGCAGAAAAGCTGGTGATTGCTGGTGATGAGCATTTTCAGTAACTGTGAACTTAACTTCAGTAACTCATTTCTATCATATTAAGAAATACTGCAGAAGAAAACTCAGGATTCAGCTCCTCCTTCAGATTTTTTTAACAAATGTTTACTTAAAAATAACAAATTCCTAAAGCAAAGCATGTCTAATTTATTTTAATGTCATTAATGTAAAAAAGAGCTTGGAAATTACCTTATTTTATTATTGTTCAGTCTTAGAAAACGTAGTTTTCTCATTTCATCAATCCCAAAGGGTACAGCCTTCAATTCATTGTGATCCAAAAAGAGCTCCCTCAGAGAATGGTAAGCTCCAAAAAATGACACTGGGTCAATGCCATCGTCAGTGAGTTTGTTAAAGGACAGGTAGAGATACTCCAGCCCAGGCCTCATGTGGCCAAACACATAGCCTGGAATTCTTTCAATCTGATTTCCTATAAGTACCAGATGGAGTAAAGATTTTGGCAGGTAGGAGGGAACATGATACAACTTATTATAAGAGAGATCAATTGACTCCAAGTTCCTGCATTAAAGGAGAAAAGAAAAAAAGGCTGAAACCCCTGTGAGCTCCTGCCCTGGCAGTGCTGTGCTCTGTACAAGGATCTGCTTCATGGCATTACCAGGGAATGAAATTTCCAAGGGAAACTTGGTCCTGATAATGGGACAGAATGCGTTTTATGGAACATGGTCATGCATAATTACTCTAGGAATAGAAATAATTAAGTCATGAATTACTAATCAAGCACAATGATTTTGTTGATGGGAAGAGATCTTCAGTAATGAGGATGGGGGGGCTGGGGTGGGGCAGAACAGGGGACTCCCAAGGGACTAATTTGGGATTGCTGTAATAATGAGTTACACTGAAGAACTGGAATAACCTTGGGATTTCAGTCATTATCCCATTAACAGGGAGTTTTAAGCTTTGTTTGTTGTTTTAAGCCCATTTGAAATGGAATTGTGTGAATGAATCAGTCCCCTGTGCTTCACTTCCAGGCATGAGAGATGCTGTCAGTAGTAACAGCGTGGTTGTCTGCAGCTTACTACACAAGTTCAGGAATCAAGGGGTAGGGCTGCAGCTGCCAGTGAAGGCCAGGTACCCTGCTCAGCTTGGCACATCATTTAGCAGGAAAATCAAAAGCACTATCATCTTTTACTACTTACATTCTCATTGCTCACTCTGCTTATATTCTGCTCTTAGACAATGCAGCTGCACAATCTTCCCTTCATCTTATTGACTTTTATCATTTTTAATCCAGTGGGAAATAAGGCTAGGATAGTATTAAATTATTTTTAAATTACCCGTGAGATAATTAAGTATCAATACTAAATTACCATATAATTGTATATAGTATTATTTATAATTAATGTTCATCTTTGAATGGGTGGTCAGAAAAAAATATTGACTTTTATGTTAATATGGTACAGATTTGAGGTAGAAGATCTTTCTATTTGACAGCTGACTGAGTATCTTCCAGATTAAACAATTAGGCAAAGGAAATTTAGAAAAATTAGCAAAGGAAAACAAATCAAAGCATAATTACAATTCTAAAGTAATGAAGTGCAAATATTTATTTGATTATTTGACTCATTAAAAACAGAGAAAAATGAAATAAATGTATTTTAAATGTCTGGTACTTACTCTTGGTTTATCCAAGCCAAAGGTGCTATCCTGTGCTCTTCTAATTTGTTATGCTTTAGCCCAATGATGTTGATGTTTCTGGTATGGTTAAAGCAAATTTCTGACACTTCTTCAATTTGATTATGTTCAAGATATAACTCCTGTAAGTGCATTTGGGAAGAAAATTTGTGAGTTCAGATAGGCTGAGTTTTCCCATTGCAAATTCCAAGTGCAGCAATTACCAGTCCCCTGTATTCCCTGGTCTGTCTGTTAATTCTGAGTTTGAACCAGAGTCAGTTTGTAGCTGGAGTGGGACCTTCAGAAACACAATTTTTCAAAGCAATAGTTTTGTTTTCTCATTTGTGAGAATACATATTGCTTTGAAAGGGCAAACTGAAGGAATTGCATCTCTTTGGGTGTTTGTTGGGGGGGTTGTTGTTGTCAGTATTTATTTGGGTTGTTTTGGGTTTTTTACCTCAAGAGTGGCAGGAAGACCTTGTGGTATAATTCTAAATTTATTTCTTCCCAGTCGCAAATAAGAAAGACTTTTCAAAGGATCAAAGGCCAAAGGACTGACATTTGCTTCACTAAGTTTATTTCCTTCTAATTCCAGAGTGACCAAGTTCTTTAAATCTAAGGAGAAAAAGTTTAATTTCAATTAATTAATGCCATCTCATATCTTGTTAAAATACATGTTCATAATTTAACAGTCTTAAACATTATCCAGATCAGTTCACAGCAATGAAAAATAAGAATTATTTTATTATCTCATAATTATGAACTTGTTCATAAGTTTGTGGAGCTTTAGAGATTGACCACAGCTTTATTTACATCTTCCTCTCCCAGTCCAAATGGAAAGGGCAGCAGCTGATCCAGTTTAGATGGGACCCTTTTGGCAGGAGAGGAAAGGATGCAAAAAAGTCCATCAAATTCTGACATGGATGGTACCATTTCTTTTTTCTTTCTCTTTTTTCTATCAGCCTGTGTTCAAACTGGCTTCAAATGATCATGGTTGACTTCAATGATACTCTCCTTTATTTTTCCTGGACATCAAATTCTGTTCACTTCCATGCAATTTAAAAATAACTAAAATGGTCTCACCACACATAAAGCCATCAGGTTAAAGGGGGGATAGTAGGTGTCCTCAACATGCTTCAAATTCATCTCCACTTAGTGACCTTAAATATAAACTGCTTTGGGAGAGGAGCAGTTGCATAAGGGAAAATAGAATTTTAAAATACTTTGTCATGCAAGTCTTTCAGCTTGTGCTGCCTTTTAAAGACATGGTACTTTAAAGCTAGCAATTATTTTTCTATGTCAAAGCAGGTTCAACATTCAGCTTTTCAAATTTATTTTTGACTTTTCATATGATTGATATGCACTTTTTAAAATACCTTTTAAGCCGTCTTCATCAATGGCATGAAGTTGGTTGTCATTTATTTTTATTTCTTCCAAAGTTGATGGCAATTCAGAGGGAATAAGTACCAGCATATTTCCATCCAAATACAAACGTTTCAGCTTTTTCAGGGTCTTATCATAGGGATGAAGAGCATTTATATTATCAAGATGCAATATATGCAGATAAATATCGAATTAAGATTTTCTTAAGCACACATTCTGTAAGATTTTTCAGCACCAGTGCACTAGTATCCAGTGTTTTGAATTAAAAACTATTATTTTTTTCCTGCCAGTCTAATTAATAGATTACTTGCTGGTAAATATTAACAAAAGTGCCAGTTAATGTCACGTGTAACTCAAAGAGCTTCCCCACAGCCCTGCTGCAGTTCCCCAGGATCATTGTTTGCATTCCTGCTGCTCTCTGTGAATTGTGAAAGAATTGCCTCACCACACTGGGCAGTATTTAGGACTTCAAAGTACATGGCATTTAGAAATTACATGCTTATCCTCTTGATCTGTGAGCAAACTGATGATTTTCTGTAGGTCAGCAAATTTACTCAGGCAGAAGGACAGCAGCTTTCAGTAACTGAGGGTTATTATGCTTAAGCCAGCTTAAAAGATTAGTATGAAAAATTATCGTATCTTAATTCTTGATGATGGTGAGAGATTTCTCAAAGTAGCTATTGAATTATACAATGCTTACTTATACAAGGTGCAAAGTGGTTTAGATCCATAAACTGAAAAGCAAAAAACATTATTTTAAGCAGCAGTTACTGAGAGGGTAGCAGAGGAGTCAGGTTTTCTTACTTTGAATGCTTTGGGACCTATGCCAGGAGAGGTAATGTTATTTTTACTCAGATCAATCCATTCCAAATTAGGTATCCCATTGAATGCTTCATCTGAGATAGTAGTGATGCTATTTCCTGGCACAGAAGGCAAGAAAAAAGTTTCAGTTATGAAATACAGTCTGCACCTGAGGTGTGTAATATTGCATCTAGAAAATATATCACAAAAATAGCGTTATGGACAGTAATTTTGAGTAGATGTATTCATCTTAGTATTTAAACACTGGCATGCAAATTAATGTTTTTCATTTCTTGTTTTAAATTTTAGCTGTAAAATTAATTCTAAAACTTTTCTTTATTAAGGAATGACAAAGCATTAACAGTGCTGTTGACTGCATTTGAGGGTGGATGATGTTGGAAAAGTCATGCAAAGTAGATCCATTAATTACCTGTAAGGTCTAAACTCGTTAAGTCTGGATCTGAGATGGGAGGTATTTGTGTAAGTTTGGCATTAATGCAGCTTACTGTGGTGTCCGAGGTGGAACATCCAGATGGCAAAGGAGGAGCTTCTATGGGTGGAACAGGAATTGGGAAATGAGATGGAATTCTGAAAGCACCATCATCTTCATCACTTTCATACTGCACATCTCCTGCAGCTCCTGTTCTGGGGACAGGCAGCTTCTCTCTGTGACGCCCTTTGTTCCTCTGGCGATTCTTTTTGCCTTTCCTTTTTCTTTTCTTCTGCCCTTTTTTGTGACCCTCCTTGTCTCTAACCTCTATCACTTCTGTTGGAAGCAGCTCATCCTTCTCCATGTGAGTTCGTGCCGATGGCAGAGCACTGGTGCTGTCGAGGTCCTTGGGGTCTGGGGAGTCACCAGACAACTCACTGATGTCATCCAGTGAAATTATACTGGAGTCCAGCGAGGAGACTAATGAGGGAAAAACAACACAACAACACAAAAGAGTCTGAGGAAACTAAAGTGTTAGTAAGCATTGTTTGCCACATACAGTAGAAATTTATGACTATAGATTATTCCTCTTAGAATACAATTCAAAGAATAAAAATGTGGTCTTAAATTGCTGCTTGAGAAAAGAGACACTTGACTGAGAAATTATGGAGGCAACTATACAGAAGAGTTTGTACACAGCTACAATTCCTGAGAACTCCAGGCAAAAAGGTGGAAAAATAAATATAGCTTTCATTATCTTACTTTTTGACTTACTATTAATTATGGTTTTTGTGTTGATGGAGGTGTCTAAAGAGGAAAAATAATGTGTCTGGAAGTGGGAGCTAATTTGGAAAAAATTCACAAAGGTCAAAACTTGTTCTGCTCCAAAAGGGATTGTCAGGGGAGGAGTTGGCTGCAGGTGGGGATCTCACCAGGGAAATGCATTAACTCCATTACCAAAATGCAGTTTTTACTTCCATAATAGGACAATTCTAATAAAAGGAGTTCAAATGCCTCAGTCAACTTGACTTTTACAGTTCTACAATGAATTCCTATGATGTCTCATCTCAGAGTGTCACATGCATATACACATGAGAATAAATAGTTCTTACAGTAGGAGAAGATTGAATTCAGTACTTAGCAGATAAAAAAATACTGGGAATGTGGGAAGGAAAGGAAGGAAATCACATCTCATGTTTACCTCCTCCATTCCTTTTCTTTTTAAAGGTACCAGTTTTATTTAAATTATTGTGAAATACCAAGATCGTAGTTCTGGGGCTTCTCTTGTGAATTGACTGTCTTCTCTTGATTTACATCAAATTGCTGCATGTTTTTGCACTCCTAACAAAGATTTACCACTCTGTATGTCTAATACATCAATAATGGCCGGTAGTTATTCATTGATCCTTTGTAAATGGAGGTGGGATAGGAAATATAAATAGATGTTATTTCTTTGTACATTTACAAAGTTCTATAAAGGTAGGGGGGAGGTAAAAAAATAAATACAATTATCTTTACTATTGCATACTTAGCATCATCTTTTCTTTAAATGCTGCATCAAAATAATCTAACAGAGTACTCAGAGAAACCAAGGTCAACTTGAGTAGAAACTCTGAAGAGCTGCTTTTATCATGGAATTCAGGATAATGTGTACCTTGCGACTCTTGGGATCATTAAATGCAGTGTTTATGTACGGTTTTATAATTCTGTAGGGTCCCATACCAGTCTCAGAACACACTGGGCAGCACTCTCCTGCGGGAATGACAGTCTGGGGACATTTCAGCGGGTGACACATGGCTGTGTCACAGATCACCTGTCCCTGGGAGCACAGGCAGGTGACGCAGGGCTGGGGAGACCACACGGCTTTGTCGAACATGATCATCCCGTTAGCTGTGCACTGCCCCTTCTTCCCTAGGAACAGAAAATGGGAAATGGGACTTAAACAGCTTAAAGTAAACCAACAGTGTTCATTTAAAACTGGAAAGAAGCACTACTATTTTGTTCTCATTCTGAAAATATGTAAAATACACCCTATTCAAAGGATCTTATCATTATTCCTTACTTTTCATAGCTGTATTTTCTTCAGCTTATTAGTAATCTCCAGTTATGGAAAGCTTGAATATTTTTTCCAGACCTTCTTCTAGTCCTCTCTTGTGCACTACAGATCTTTTCTAATCTCTTGCACATTAAATGAGAAAATTTTATTAAGGCCCTGCAGAACACAGAGGGTAACAATAGTCAGTTTATAGTGACAGTTCAGAGGCCTGGTGGAAGTAAAGCCCATTCTGGGATGACTGATGAGATGGCAAAAATCTCCACTTCCCTGTAACTTGCTTTATCTGGGGAAAAACAAAACAAACAAACAAAACCCTCTTTGCTAGAAAAGTGGTAGTCTAGAACAACTTGTGCTATGAAATACTCTGTCTCCCAAATTTCTGGACATGTATCTACAAAAGATTGAGATCTCCCCAGGGTAGCAGTTGAAATTTTCAGAAAGAAATGTAATTTTGTAAGCTCTAGTCAGATATTCAGCAGGCAAGTGATCTGGAGAGCACAGAGACTTAGGAAGAAAACTAATCCCAGTCTTCCTTTCCTTCCAGTGGGGGAGTTCACCTCAGCAGAATCTTCCCTGGGCAGTTCTCACCCAGACTCCAGGGTATATAGTGCACTTTAGGACATTGCTTTTTCATGTTTGGTCTTTTGAGAAAAGGAAAACCAAGGCTGAGATTCTTCATCCCATGCAAATATTCCTATTTGTGTGTGTACCTCTAAATCTTGTTGAGAAGCTGAACTCCCTCACGCCTTCCTTTTCCTCTTTCTAACCGTCCTAAGAACGCATTGCTGAAGTGTTGTTTTGAGTTGAAAACCCGTTTCCAAGTTAACTTTGTACTTCCCTGTATATAAAGAAGAAGAATTTTCCTCTTTTCCTATTCAGTTTGACTTCCTCTTTCAAATGAAAATTAATATGGTGGAAAAATCTTTTCTCACCTGAATCTGCATGCCAAGAGACTTTCACTTTTGGTGCACAAATTGTCTTTGGAGGGGTTCTTTGCAGGGTTTGTTTTCCCACACTCTGCCCTGCTCCATGCCTGGGTGTTTAGTTATAATAAGAGTAATCAGGATAGTCTTGTAAGACTGTTGTAAATATTTGGTGTGAAAAGTCTCTGGGATTAATATTTGTCTCAAAATGTGGCATTTTACAAAGTCTTTCAAGGTAGTCCTACTTCATAACAAAGGTTTTTCCTTTGTCCTTCTATTCAAAGTCCACTGGATATCAATCTGTTTTCTACAATAAAATTAATTATCAGAATCATCCAGTTTGGTTGATCCTCTATATTCCATATATTTTAAAAATGCTTTGGTTTAAATTGCTCTTAGGATGGAACAGGCAAGAAATTAAAGTTTTGAGTAGTTGCATCTTGTTTATTCAAAGGTCTGGGACATCTCTGCCTCATTTCAGCTGCATTAAGTTGTGCTCTAAGCAACTCCAACCATGTCAGCTGAAGGAGGAGAGGAATTAGCCCAAGCCAAGTGTTAGCTGGCTTTGAGTCCCTTGTCATTCCACCCAGGTATCTGCAATCCAGCTGTTTGCTGGATCCTGACTTTGGGGTTTATGTGCTTGCCAGTACACCACAATACTTCTTTTAAATAACCTCCAAAAGAAACACAAAAAGAATCCTGCACTTTCTCATGTTAAACAATAAAACAATAACTGTTCCAGAAGAGCATAATCTGGCCTGAGAAGGAAATTTTTCTGTGCTTCCTAAAATTCTTTCTTTTGTTTTAGCTACCAGAGTATATCAGAAGTCAGAGCAAATCTTGTCTGAATAAGCATAAAGATCTGAGTTATCAGGCTTGGCCTCTGCAGGCTTCTTTAACAAATGATCCTTTTTTTCCTGGGTACATTAGAGTTGCATAAAAGGCAGAAGTGTGTGCTCAAAGACAAAGGTTTTACCCTTTGGGTGCATTGCAGAGCTGCTGTCTGGCACTGTTGGGATTCCCAGAACCCCTGTGAGACACAAAAAGGCTGTACTGAGATGCTCCTCGCATTTCCTGACCACTGAGTCACTTCAGCTTGGTGGTGTGAGCAGGGAGAAGTGGGGGTGAGAGGGATCAGAGATGGTGCAGCAGTGAACATCCTACTCTGCTCTACCTAATGGACAACGGCAAATTACCTCATGCTGTGGCCAACTGTTTGATTTCATTTAAATGTTCACATGGTTCTAATCTGGAGGAATTAGATATGTCTGGTTACTGTTAAACCTCCATTTAGCTGTTTATTTTCATCCTGCATATATCTGTAAATTTGGGTGGGTTTAGTTTTTTTTTTTTAGTCTACTAAGAGCAAAACAAGTAGCTAAGAGAATGGAAATTAATGTTTGGATTGCATTTTCATCTATTCTGAAGCATGATTAATAATGGTGTTCTATTATTTAATAGGCTGTTTTTTCCAAATCTGACATTAACTTGAAAAAATTTTGAACTTTAAAAGCTAGACTAAAAAATACCTTGTGGTTCCAGTCTTTGGCAGATGAGCATAGGACTTTTAACCTTTGGAAATATGGTGTAAATTCAGCATAGAGTTCCAAATAAAATGAGTTCAGTGGTTTTAGCTCAGCTTTTGGATGCAAGTCCAGATAGAAAGAAACAAGCGGGGCGGGGAGGGGGAAGAGCTGTGCATTATTTCAGCATGACTGATGGTCCTGACAGAAACTCTGGAATATCTTACATGAAGTGTATGCTACTTACATGGTATTTTCCTCTGTTTAATTTTTAAAATATTTTTAAATTAGATGTTTGACATTAGTAATATGCATAATGTTGTAATACCCACTCAATTTTATTTTTGGCCAGAGTTTTGCTAGTTTTTTTTCCTATTCAAACCCCATACTTTCAAATATTTGATTTGAAATGGTTCAGCCTTTCTGAAGTAAGGACTCACAACAAACAGTAATTGTGGAGAAATTTTGGCTGATTTATGTTTGGCCATTTGAGACCTCTTAACCCAGTGGTCATGTCTGTTGTGTGACACGCTGAAAGGCTTAAATTCTTGCTTTTAAAAATAGATTATTATTATTATATATAGAATATGGGAATCAGGGCATTCTGCTGTGTTTTTTTTCTCCATAAAATTCATTTAACCGCATATAAAGATTTTACTTTGTGTGTGATCTCTTGATGGAAGAATGGAAATGTCTGTATCCATAAAATACATATTACTACAGAAGTGAAAACCTCTGGATCACCAAAAAGGCAAGTTTTATATAAATCATGCTACTGATGTTCTATGAAATATATCTGGGTTGTCAATATAAATGGAGCATGAGAGTGGTCTTGTGTTGAATAAGTAGGATTTTTTTTCTCTTTTAATTCAGTTTTCCATCATAAGGGTCTCGTTTATAGTATAACTATTGCAGCCACTACCAAGTGTTATTAAGTCATTTACAAAATTAAGAAATATTCCTGAACATTTGCATGTGCAATTTGCTTTTCAAAAATGCAACCCATAAAGTAAAAATAAAAACTTGAATATATTTTAATTAACACTGCTGTTACTGCTGTTGAGGCCTCAGTGAAATGTTAATTGACTTAGGAGATATATTGAGCAATAAATTCTTCAAAATGGCCTTCAAACTTGGAACACAAGTTTGGAAGTTATGAAAATACCCCAACAAATTTCTTGTTTGTTAAGATCAAAAAATAATGCAGAAAACTTACA